>NC_091128.1:160646243-160946243 GCF_040183065.1 Periplaneta americana | reverse complement strand
ATGGAACAACAACTGATGACATGGGAAAGGAAAATTCTAAGGAAAATCTATGGCCCTAAATATGAGAATGGGCACTGGAGAATTAGATATAATACAGAACTGAAAACTCCATATAAATCACCAGATATTGTTGCTGAAATCAAAGCCCGTAGGTTGGAATGGTTAGGACATGTAATCAGGATGAATGATCAGAGAATACCAAAAAAGATTCTAAACACAAAACCAGAAGGCAGGCGCAATATTGGCAGACAGAAACTAAGATGGTTGGATGGAGTGGAGGACGATTTAAGGACTCTAGGCGTGAGAAGATGGAGGCAGAAGGCTCTGGTTGGACAGGAATGGACCAAGATCCTAAGGGGGGCCAAGGCTAGACTACAAGGGCCGTAGTGCCAAAGAAGAAGAAGAAGAAGAAGAAGAATCATGTAAGATGGTGCTCCCTGCCATGGAGCAAAGACGTTTTCGAAATTTCGCACACCAAAACAATTAATTGGCCATGCAGCAGTCCTGATATGAACCCAATCGAGAATGTCTGGTCTTTTGTTAAGGAGAGATTAAAGAAATTCAACATTACCACTAAAGTTGTACTCATAAAATCATTAAGAGCTATTTGGCACAAAGACTGAAATTCGGGAATCTTGCAGAAATCTTATACACAGATGCCAGAGAGACTTGTAATGCTTAACAAGGGAAAAGAAATGCATACAAAATGTGTATAGGGTGTTTCAAAAGTGATGGTCAATAATTTACAGATGAAAGGTACAAACAAACAGGCAGAAAAAGAATTTACTGGGCCTTGGTCTCTCAAAGGTTGAGAATCACTATCATATATCATGAATTATGTAACTGTCCTCCATTTTAAAAACAAAAAAAAATGTGTGCATATAATGATATTTAGTCTAATTATAATTCATTTGTCCACGTCTGTAAAATTATACTACTGAAAGGTGTGCCTTCCCCTTTAAACAATTAAAACGCTGTTCCATTGGTATTCAAGCAATGATAACAATTGAAAATTGAACTATAGAAACTGTTTTTATCACAAACCGAATTATGCATGTTGGTCATAATTAAGAAATCGCTCAATAGATGGTACTAATAGATTTTGATACACAATGCACAGCAGCGCTAACGACTATCAATCCACGAAATTATTGACCCTATCTCGTAGAAGGATATCATTTACTCCCTTACTTCCGTCCCTTGCCCTTTGCATCTCGACTTACAGACAGGCAGAGATAATAGAAAAGGATTCCCCATGCTTAGTCACGTGTGGTGATACATACTGGCGGACAGACTGACGAACATAGGGACGGGTGTGTAGTGCTGACCTTGCTGACTTCCGTGAGCCGACACCACGTGACTGCTCCAAGACAGCCATATATCAGCAGTGTGAGGATGAGGCACTTCCAGTTGGAGTCACGGAGCACTGCACCACAAACCGTCTGCTGCACTGGCCGCTGTAATATGAATCAATTAGTGTCGTATTCCCTCACTATAGCAAAATGCCGTTATAACTAACGCCAGTATAAAGGAATATTCAATAGTACGAAATTATTTTCTCTCTCCTGCCATTTTCCTATATAATTTAATTTTAAAATATTTCAGTTTGACGAATTTCATTTGTACGATTTAATATAATGCGTCTGAGTTTAAAGAAAGCAGAAAAGAGTACAACGTGGCCTGTTGTGACGAGAATCCAAGGCCCCGCATAATGGTAAGGGCTGATTCACAATGAACCGGGAACGGAAACGGCAACGAGAACGGAAATATTGTTATTTTTTTTACGACGCTGTATCAACATCTAGGTTATTTAGCGTCTGAATGATATGAAGGTGATAAATGCCGGTGAAATGAGTCCGAGGTCCAACACCGAAAGTTATCCAGCATTTGCTCGTATTGGGTTGAGGGAAAACCCCGGAAAAAACCTCAACCAGATAACTTGCCCCGACCGGGAATCGAACCCGGGCCACCTGGTTTCGCGGCCAGACGCTCTGACCGTTACTCCACAGGTGTGTTAAAATAAATATATTTAAATGCGAGAATTCACAATTAACTATTGTGAACGCTCACATTTAAATACATTTATTTTAACATTATCGTTCTCGTTGCCGTTTCCGTTCTCGGTTTATTGTGAACCAGCCTTAAGGCATCATGTCACAAATACTTTCAAGTCTGAATATTTCTGACAAAGTAAATATTATTCAACGCCTTGAAAACGACACAATTGTTAAGGATATTGCTGGAGAGAGTAAGATAATATTTATTTATATATTTATATTTTTTTCTTTACTTATTTATTTATCCCTTCATTCATTAATTCACTCCTTCATAACTCCACTCACTCACTCATTCATTTCTTTCTTTCTCGTTTATTTATTTATTCATATATTCATTCATTTATTATTGTATTTTCCTTATATATTTTGTTTTCCCGTATGATCGATTTTTTACTGTCCATAATATTCCCTGACTTTCTTTTTCTATTTCAGTGATATTCAATCCTTTTTACTGGCGTACCCCCAAACTGCATTGCAATTATATAAGAATTAACAAAAGACTATGATTGATGTTGGACTAAAAATAAAATTATTATTATTATTATTATTATTATTATTATTATTATTATTATTATTATTATTATTATACAGTAGTTATTGATGCAATAATAATAGTAATGATTTACGTAGAATGGTATTCAAGCAAGATAAAACAAGAATTGATATTGCAAAAGAAGCTATAATACTTACTTACTGGCTTTTAAGGAACCCGGAGGTTCATTGCCGCCCTCACATAAGCCCGCCATTGACCCCTATCCTGAGCAAAATTAATCCATTCTCTATCATCATATCCCACCTCCCTCAAATCCATTTTAATATTATCTTCCCATCTACGTCTCGGCCTCCCTAAAGGCCTTTTTCCTTCCGGCCTCCCAACTAACACTCTATATGCATTTCTGGATTCACCCATATGTGCTATATGCCTTGCCCATCTCAAACGTCTGGATTTAATGTTCCTAATTATGTCAGGTGAAGAATACAATGCGTGCAGTTCTGTGTTGTGTAACTTTCTCCATTCTCCTGTAACTTAATTCCTCTTAGCTCCAAATATTTGCCTAAGCACCTTATTTTCAAACACCCTTAATCTCTGTTCCTCTCTCAAAGTGAGGGTCTACGTTTCACAGCCATACAGAACAACCGGTAATATAACTGTTTTAGAAATTCTAACTTTCAGATTTTTCGACAGCAGACTGGATGATAAAAGTTTCTCAACCGAATAATAACAGGCATTTCCCATATTTATTCTGCGTTTAATTTCCTCCCGAGAATCATTTACATTTGTTACTGTTGCTCCCAAATATTTGAACTTCTCCACCTCTTTAAAAGATAAATTTCCAATTTTTATATTTTCATTTCGTACAATATTCTCGTCACGAGACATAATCATATACTTTGTCTTTTCGGGATTTACTTCCAGACCTATCGCTTTAGTTGTTTCAAGTAAAATTCCCGTGTTTTCCCTAATCGTTTGTGGATTTTCTCCTAACATACTCACGTCATCCGCATAGACAAGCAGCTGATGTAACCCCTTTCAATTCCAAACCCTCTCTGTTATCCTGGACTTTCCTAATGGCATACTCTAGAGCAAAGTTAAAAAGTAAAGGTGATAGTGCATCTCCTTGCAAAGAAGCTATAATACAATGCAATAATTATTATCAACAGTGGCTCTGATTGAGGTTCTGGCTGATGTCCATCTATTGTCAGGCAGCACATCTCATTTGACGATATGTGTCAGAGGAAGAACAATTGTTTGCAGATACATCTGAAGTCTGGCTAGTGTAATACGTTGTTAATCGGGATGTATGCAATGGAGGGGGAAAGGAACTGGGCACCCTACCTTCTGGCCTAGTTGCTTCATAAGTGGTGCCTTCTTGGTATCACTTGTGAGATTCAGACCTGTCTTTGGATGCTTGACTAACCAACAATTATCAACAAGTAGGCCTATAATACTGTAAAATAAAGATGTAAACATTTTTACATACGTAATCAGTGGGATGCGTACTTCTTGAATACCTGGGGGTACGCGTACCATAGATTGAATACCACTTCTCTACCTAAACATGATGCTTGCCGACTGCAGGGGGCTTGCTCCGCGTGTTATATCTAAGTAGGTGAACATTGATGGAGCTGTGTATAAGGAAATAAAAATTTCGCTCCCTTGCTGAAAAACCCCGCTTTAACCATCGTAAAAGAGGATAGAGAACTTACAACAGTGCAGAAGCCTCATATTAGCTATTGTCAAATCGTGAATTTTGAATATTTTATCACTAATTTTGCCATCAGTTCATCACGTTGCGAGATCGGACGACGAACTATATAAATTTTTATTAGTGTTATTTAAATATTAGTCTGTAAAATTGTATCAGCTTCTTTTGTTTCTGACTAAGTGGAAGAGAAGGCCTGATGGCCTTAACTTCGCCAGAATAAATAAATAGATATTATCATTATTATTATTATTATTATTATTATTATTATTATTATTATTTTATTATTATTTATAAGAGATCTTGCATCTCGGCATGATGCAGAGGATCGGTATGTTTGGCGAAAGAGCTCCCTTGCCACTTTTACAGATTCTTATGTTGCTTCGTACATTAAATGAATACTACCAGGTAATTCAGCATTAGTGAATAGTCCTACTATTCCGTAAATTATTGGCGAGTTCCTCCAAGGTGAACAACTATTAACTGGGGCAATATATATGGTGGAGTTCATTTGGTCGAAACACGTGCGTGTAGTCTGTACGCACAGGCGTTTCGCAGTACGACCATTCATGAAACATCAGACCATAAAATCGTGACACATTTATTTATGGAAAAGCTATTAGATTAAGAGAAGAAGTAGATAAGGCATTGTTTTATGCATTTTCATTAAATAAATATCAAAATATTCGTATATATATATATCCCTTACAACTTTTAAAACAATTTATTATACACTGGTGGCCATAATTCTGGAAACTTTTTTTTGTACTGAATTATTATAACCAGGGAAAGGATTTATATGTAAATACATATTTACTTATAAAGCTAATATAATTTATATTTTGCATTATCTTTATGTTTCACAATGTGTAGGGTTGAAAAATCCTACTTTTATTTTCCATATTTTTCCATATTTTAGAGTTTAGTACATATTTTCGTTAATTTCCATATATTTTCCATATTTCATATAAAACAGTCCATATTATATTAGGTTTAACAATAAAACAAAACAAAATTCCATTAACTTTTAAAAATACATTTCAACAATAGAGATTTAAACACATGTTCAGTAATCCCTTTAACATCAGAGTTATTTGAAAATTAGCAGTCCTATCAACAATGGGAAAGTAAGTTACAAAACTGTATTAATTTAATTTAAAATTTTTAACAGACTTCAGTTGTGCAGCTCAACAGTTAAATGCCAGTCAGAGTACACATTGGTTCAGTTTTGTAAATCATACTATAAAGACGGTAAATATGCCAAAAGTACGTCATTCAGTCAATTTAAAATCAAAACTAACAAGTTACATTTCAGAATTTAAAGAAGATGGTTTATCAACTGACAATAAAATATTATTTTGTAATTTGTGTCAGTGTGCAGTATCATCTACACAAAAGTTCCTGGTGCAACAACACATTACAACTAGTAAACATCAGGCCAACAAACAACTAAATTCCAAGCAGAGACAATTGTTTTTAACACAACCAACAACATCGAATGTCAGATCTGAGTTTAACATCGACCTGTGCCGTTCTCTCATCTCTGCTGATATTCCTCTCTACAAACTAAAGAATAAGGTCTTCAGGGAATTCCTTGAAAAATATACTCAACATACAATCCCGGATGAGTCAACACTTAGGAAGACGTATGCTCCATCCATCTACGATGAGACAATACAGAAGATAAGAGATGAAATTAAAGATAGTTCAATTTGGGTTTCCATTGATGAGACTCCCGACAAAGAAGGTAGACTTGTTGGTAATGTAGTTATCGGTTTGTTAAGTGAACAATATTCTGAACGAATTCTTTTACATTGTGATGTTCTAGAAAAGTGCAATAACAAAACTATAGTTAAACTGTTCAACGAAGCTATGGGTATCCTGTGGCCAAAGGGTATTATGTACGATAATGTGTTATTCTTTATTAGCGATGCTGCCCCTTATATGGTCAAAGCTGGACAAGCATTATCTGTTGTATATCCTAAATTGACTCATTTTACTTGTGTGGCGCATGCATTTCATCGTGTGGCAGAAGTGGTCAGAGACAATTTCCCTAAAGTAGATTTGTTGATTTCATCAGTGAAAAAAGTATTTCTCAAAGCTCCCAGTAGAGTTAACGTGTTGAAAGAAATGTACCCTGAAATTCCATTGCCACCAAAGCCAATTTTAACTAGATGGGGTACATGGCTAGAAGCAGTTGAATATTATGCCGAACATATAGACTCTATTAACAATGTTCTCCTTGCATTGGACTCTGAAGATGCAGTCTCAATTGATACTGCGAAAACAGTTACCTGTGACATAAGTGTGAAGAATGACTTAGCTCACATTCAGCATACATTTTCATGCATCATAAAAACGCTCAAAAGTCTCCAAAATAGGCACCTTTCACTATCTGAAAGTTTTGAAATTATAAATAGTACTGTGGAACAACTGAATCGTGGTAGAGGTAAAGTTGCAGATGCAGTAAGAGCTAAGGTGGACACTGTACTTTCAAAAAACCCTGGATATGAAGAACTACAAAAGGTTGTTGCTGTGATGAGTGGTGAATCAACAGTGAAGATTAACTTGGACTTATCCCCAGCAGACATTGTGAAATTGAATTATGTACCAGTTACTTCTTGTGACGTCGAACGCTCTTTTAGTCAGTATAAATCTATCCTCAGAGACAATAGAAGAAGATTCACTTTTCAGCACTTGAAAGAAATGTTTGTAACCTATTGTTATGGTAACAGACAATAAAAATTGTGTTTTGTTGAAACTACATTGGAAGATAAGGTACGTCCATTATATTTTTTGTTTAGTTTGATTAAAATGTACCAATATTTAACGTACATAGTCATTTTTTTATAATTTTAAGTCCATATTTAATTCCATATTTTGGTAAAAATCCATATTTAATTCCATATTTTGGTAAAAATAACTACATATATATTTACATATTTCATATATTTTTAGTCCATATAAATCCGTTCCCTGATTATAACATTTGTATTGATTCACGGATTTATACAATTGAAAATGGTATTCATGACTGATCCGTTAATTTTGGGGCTGTAATAAAGGTATTATATTAAATCCTGAATATTTCAACAATAAATAATCATTACTATGTATTATGTTCTTGTCGTTTAAGATCTAAATATTAATTTCAGATTTCATTATAATTTCCCATTATTTACCGTAATAAAAACTGGTCCATTGTTGATTTTAAGATTATTGTTGATCAGTAGAAGCATTTTTGAACACTGTTGGCATAAAATATGGACATTATTAGTGTGTTTCTATCATTAGTCTGACTTAAGATTTCGTTAGGTTAACATATGATTGCTTTACAACAAATTTTATTGATCCTTTTATCACAATGGCTCCACGAAAGGATTGGAAATGTTCTAGGGCAGTCACACTTCGAGAAGAAGGCTATACATTCAAGGAAATTGCACGGAAACTTGGTAAAGGTGCTACAGTGTCTGGCGTCCAGAAGGTATGGCAGAAGTACAAATCCACAAAATCTTGTAAAACAACACCTAGGACTGGTAGAAAACCTAAAGTAAGTCCAAGAGATGTGAGGCAGATTTGTCGATTAATAATAATTAATACAGGAAATAATGAGAAATAATAATGAAATCTGAAATTAATATTTAGATCTTCCCATAATTAACGGATCAGTCACGAGTAACATTTTCGATTGTATAAATCTGTGAATCAATGCAGATGTTATAATAATTCAATACAAAAACAAAAAGTTTCCAGAATTATGGCCACCAGTGTATAAAGTCTACATATACACGCTTTAACATTATATGGATTTTTTATTTTAGTAGGTTATTTTACGACGCTTTATCAACATCTCAGGTTATTTAGCGCCTGAATGAGATGAAGGTGATAATGCCGGTGAAATGAGTCCGGAGTCCAACATCGACAGTTACCCGGCATTTGCTCATATTGGGTTGAGGGAAAACCCCGGAAAAAACCTCAACCAGGTAACTTGCCCCGACCGGGAATCGAACCCGGGCCACCTAGTTTCGCGGCTAGACGCGCTGACCGTTACTCCACAGGTGTGGCCTTGTTGATTATTGTGGAGTTCCTATTTCTATTGTGTTATACAATAGATGGCTTATATTCATGTAACTGATTTAGATTTTGTTTTAATGTTCACGATATTGGTAACTAAGGCACTGA
The DNA here is from genome assembly GCF_040183065.1 of Periplaneta americana. NCBI lineage: Eukaryota > Metazoa > Arthropoda > Insecta > Blattodea > Blattidae > Periplaneta > Periplaneta americana. The sequence goes on along the minus strand of NC_091128.1, from coordinate 160,937,800 downwards.
TGAATCATGATATGACAATTTCCAATACATTTTTTTTTAATACTCGCTTTAACATCTCTGGTCATATCACAAGTTAATCTTTTAGGTGAAATCCGAAGGCCTGTATACTATTGTTGAGTACTAGTTCTATTGTTGTGAACTAGATGGCGTCTGTAGATCTTTACTGACTTGTTATGAATATAATTTTTTGGTGACGAATAAAGCCGGTGATATTCAGGGATGTTGTGGCCCGAATTTCATGACATTTGCCTTACAGTTGAGGGAAAACCCTGAAAAACCTCAACCAGGAAATTCAACCCAACCGGGAATCGAACCCGGGCCCTCTGCGTAAGAGACCAGCATGCTGACCCCTATACCACAGAGATGGTCGGCATTTGCTTTTGTGACTGTAGAAAACCATGAAAAATCTCAGCAAGATTGGCCGGACATGGAGTTTGAACCCGGGACCTCAAACGTGGCTATCTGAGCCACCTCGCTCGGTTCATAGTTTTTGCTCAGTGCAAAGCTGACCGTTTCATTTGTTCGTTTATTGTACGTAGCGGACTATACATATCGTGATTGCGAAGAAAAACCTTGGACTGGATTGCCATCTTGATTTCAAATAAAGACTACCATAATATTTTTTACTAAATACATTTTATGTAGATCGTCCCCATGTAAATTGCCTCATAAATACAGATATATCATCACCCAGGTCTACGCAAGCTGGTTAATAGCCAAACGTGTTAAGTAAACAAATGACAAAAACACAGCGAACAGAATTATGGCAGGAAGTAATTTCAGTGTTTTATGTTCTCAAGCGTTTCTTCTTGTGATGTTGGATGTTTACTCTGTAATAATGTACGTAGTTATTGCTTCACGTCTGTTTTAACTGGAGAATCTGTTCAGAGTTGCATGAATCTTATAATCTACGGCATCTACTACATGAAAACACTGCATACATTAGTGTATAAGACATCATTTTGTTGTACTTGATTCTCTCTAATTACCGATATGGAATAACAGTTATATTTTCAGTATGACAAACTGCAAGAGAAACGTTGGATTTTTTCTTAACTCGATCGCTTAGTTCAGTTGTTCTTCGTCTGCAATGCTAATCCCCAGTAGTACAAAGCGTTTTCTCTAGGAGTGTAGCGTTGTTCTGTAGATATTCAATAATACTTACTTATGGCTTTTAAGGAACCCGAAGGTTCATTGCTGCCCTCACATAAGCTCGCCATTGGTCCCTATCCTGTGCAAGATTAATCCATATATATTATTTTAATGTACCGAAGTACATATGATATTTCCATGCAGATATTCTGCGTCATCATACGATGAAAGAGTAATGGAACGGAGAAAAATTCTCTCCGGCGCCGGGATTTGAACCCGGGTTTTCAGCTCTATGTGCTGATGCTTTATCCACTAAGCCACACCGGATACAACTCCGACGCCGGTTAGAATCGTCTCAGATTAAGCTCCAACTCTTGGGTTCCCTCTAGTGGCCGCCCTCTGCACTACGTCATAGATGTCTATGAACGCAGGACCGAAGTCCACACATGTGCTGAGGTGCACTCGTAAAAGGAAATATCATATGTACTTCGGTACATTAAAATAATATATATGATATGCGTAAATCACCTCGTGATTTAAGACGGCGCTTATTCCGTCTGATCCCGGCCAACTAGTCACTCATATCGAGTGCACCTCAGCACATGTGTGGACTTCGGTCCTGCGTTCATAGACATCTATGACGTAGTGCAGAGGGCGGCCACTAGAGGGAACGCAAGAGTTGGAGCTTAATCTGAGACGATTCTAACCGGCGTCGGAGTTTTATCCGGTGTGGCTTAGTGGATAAAGCATCAGCACGTAGAGCTGAAAACCCGGGTTCAAATCCCGGCGCCGGAGAGAATTTTTCTCCGTTCCATTACTCTTTCATCGTAAGATTAATCCAGTCTCTACCATCATATTCCATCTCCCTCAAATCCATTTTAATATTATCTTCGCATCTACGTCTCGGCCTCCCCCAAGGTCTTTTTACCTCCGGCCTCCCAACTAACACTCTATATGCATTTCTGCATTCCCCCATACATGCTATATGCCCTCTCCATCTCAAACGTCTGAATTTAATGTTTCTAATTATGTCAGGTGAAGAATACAATGCGTGCAGTTCTGCGTTGTGTAACTTTCTCCATTCTCCTGTAACTTCATCCCCCTTAGCCCAAAATATTTTCCTAAGCACCTTATTCTCAAACACCGTTAACCTCTGTTCCTCTCTCAAAGTGAGAGTCCAAGTTTCACAACCATACAGAACAACCGGTAATATAACTGACAGGGAACTGGGTGCTCAGTATCGGTTCGGAATCAGTTCTAATCTTGTTGGATCGCACATTGAGCAGGCAGTTCAGAATCGATTCTGAATAGTGCTGGAACGAACCTCTTTTATTACATTTAATTGTATCATAATTGGAGTTAATTAATTTTATTATTTCATATTACAATCAGATTTAATTAATTTGATTACATAGTATTATATTATATTTAAGTAGTCTATATTATACTTCCATTTAATTCATTTTATTAATTATTACCGTAAACTGGGGTAAAGAGGATCACATGTGGTAAAGTGGATCATATGTGTATTGTTAGATAAGTCAGCGCCACATGGATCACACATGCAAAGAAAACTATTTTTAGTAGCATTTATAGAAGAAAGATTTTCTTTGCATGTGTGATCCATGTGGCGCTGACTTATCTAAGCAATACACATATGATCCATTTTACCACATGTGATCCTCTTTACCCCAGTTTACGGTACTTCTTAAAATGTATCTTAGTGAAACTTACAGCAGAGTCCGTATAGGCCAGTTTCTATCTGATCCTTTTCCAATTCACTGTGGGCTAAAGCAGGGAGATGCAGTATCACCTTTACTTTTTAACTTCGCTCTGGAATATGCCATTAGGAAAGTTCAGGATAACACAGAGGGTTTGGAATTGAACGGGTTACATCAGCTGCTTGTCTATGCGGATGACGTGAATATGTTAGGAGAAAATCCACAAACGATTAGGGAAAACACGGGAATTTTACTTGAAGCAAGTAAAGAGATAGGTTTGGAAGTAAATCCCGAAAAGACAAAGTATATGATTATGTCTCGTGACGAGAATATTGTACGAAATGGAAATATAAAAATTGGAAATTTATCTTTTAAAGAGGTGGAGAAGTTCAAATGTCTGGCAGCAACAGTAACAAATGTAAATTATACTCGGGAGGAAATTAAACGCAGAATAAATATGGGAAATGCCTGTTATTATTCGGTTGAGAAGCTTTTGTCATCTAGTCTTCTGTCAAAAAATCTGAAAGTTAGAATTTATAAAACAGTTATATTACCGGTTGTTCTGTATGTTTGTGAAACTTGGACTCTCACTTTGAGAGAGGAACAGAGATTAAGGGTGTTTGAGAATAAGGTTCTTAGGAAAATATTTGGGGCTAAGAGGGATGAAGTTACAGGAGAATAGAGAAAGTTACACAACACAGAGCTGCACGCATTGTATTCTTCACCTGACATAATTAGGACCATAAAATGCAGACGTTTGAGATGGGCAGGACATGTAGCAAGTATGGGCGAATCCAGAAATACATATAGAGTGTTAGTTGGCAGGCCGGAGGGCAAAAGACCTTTGGGGAGGCCGAGACGTAGATGGGAAGATAATATTAGAATGGATTTGAGGGAGGTAGGATATGATGATAGAGACTGGATTAATCTTGCTCAGGATAGGGACCAATGGCGGGCTTATGTGAGGGCGGCAATGAACCTTCGGGTTCCTTAAAAGCCAGTAAGTAAGTAAGTAAGTAAGTAAGTAAGTAAGTATTACTTCATGATATGAGTCGAAATAATTTGTATACTCAAGAAAAAATGAAGAGTAAAGAATTCTTTCTTCCCTTCCGCTGTCATAGATGAGAATTACTTCTATCAGTGGTTACAACAAAGATGTTTTTGTTTTTTTTTTTTGCATAGTCTATGGAACACACGTCTCAATAACAATGTAAGTTCTTTACGGCGACGTACGAGATGAAAGAGAAGAGTGTCGATAGTATAAAAACTTGTGTTAGTTGAGTTAATTTCACGTGTGATGGGCTGTGCGCATTACGTGTCTGTTAGAATTGCTGGTTTTAAGGATATTTTATTGCTGATCGTGGTGCACGCAATATTTAGGGCGCCGCTCTCACGCTTCTTCGGAGTCCCGGCATGCATTTCAATGAGCCGTTTTTATCTAGTGCAAACCCGTCTCTGTGCTGACACCCTGATCCATCGAGTGAAATCCAGAGTAGAATATTTTATTCCATGGTGATTCGTATTAAATTTGTGACTGCCTAGAAATATAATCAGATTTGCAAATAGACGGAAGTATTATTTATGCTCAACATTTTTTTGGATGTCCTTTTTTTTCCTATTGATCAACCCACTTCTCCTGTGCCGTAGTTTTTCGTTCTGAAATAGTAATATGCGTTACAAGAGCGGTATGTTGTAGTTTTCATGTTCGAGGAAAAGTTTGAAAAAGCGAAACATACCGCTCGTGTATCGTACATTATTTTGTGCGAAGATCGTTTATTACATACCTGAAAGAGGAATTTCTAATTAGTTGCAATGAAATCTCCATCTTGGTTTCTGTTCAATGACGGCAAATTTGCAGAACAAAAATATCTATCTTCAACATTGTTCCTATAAAATGTTTTCTGTGTTTACTATACTCCAGCAGGCCGTGATATACGTCTGTCTTTTTTTTCCCCCAGTCTATAAATGCGAACTTAAAACAAACGGTAAGGTTATGTAATGATTTATTTTTCATTTTAATATTTTAAAAATATTATTTATATAACATATTCCAGTAATAACATCGGCATCTGGAATCTTGTTGATTTTTTCACGGCTTCCTTAATGTTACTTGCATCACGAATGCAGTAACTTTAGTGGAGTTGTAGAGTTTACTTAATTTTTGCAAATATTTAAAAACAATAATTAACAGTGCAATTTAGGTGAAATTGCAGGGGTAAGTTTCCAATTTATAATTATTACTATATTGAACGTCTCTAAAAATAATATGTTAAAAGCCTAAAGCAGTAAAATGAATATGTCACTTAAGCGGTAAGAAGAGGGAAATTGTTATGTGTATTAGGTTGGGAATACTGAATGTGGAATTTTAGACTTTCCGCGAATTGGCTTTGTGCGGAAAACAAGCAAATATGCACGATCTCGCACAATAGTAATATGCGTTACAAGAGCGGTATGTTGATGTTTTCATGTTCGAGGAAAAGATTGAAAAAGCGAAACGTAGTTGAGCTTTTTTAATTTCCGAGAACATGAAAACAAACATACCCCTCGTGTATCGTACATTATTTTGTGCGAAGATCGTTTATTACATACCTGAAAGAGGAATTTCTAATTAGTTGCAATGAAATCTCCATCTTGGTTTCTGTTCAATAACGGCAACTTTTAAAAACTAAAATATCTATCTTCAACATTGTTGCTATAAAATGTTTTCTGTGTTTACTATATTCCAGCAGGCCGTGATATACGTCTGTCTTTTTTTTCCCCCAGTCTATAAATGCGAACTTAAAACAAACGGTAAGGTTATGTAATGATTTATTTTTCATTTTAATATCTAAAAAAATATTATTTATGTAACATAGCCTATTGCAGTAATAACATCGGCATCTGGAATCTTGTTGATTTTTTCACGGCTTCCTTAATGTTACTTGCATTACAAATGTAATAACTTTTGTGATGTTGTAGAGTTTACTTAATTTTTGCAAATATTTAAAAACAATAATTAACAGTGCAATTTAGGTGAAATTGCAGTGATAAGTTTCCAATTTATAATTATTACTATATTGAACGTCTCTAAAAATAATATGTTGAAAGCCTAAAGCAGTAAAATGAATATGTCACTTAATCGGTAAGAAGAGGGAAATTGTTATGTGTGTTAGGTTGGGAATACTGAATGTGGAATTTTAGACTTTCCGCGGATTGGTTTTGTGCGGAAACCAAGCAAATACGCACGATCTCGCACAAAAGAATTTTACAATGTTACATTTTTCGGATGAGATTTCTGCATATGTAAAGAACAAACTAAAATTATTTCAATCATTTATTATCATAATACATTGCTCTCTTAAACCGGCTAAGCATATTGGACATTAAATCAATGACTTTCTCAAAACACGCTATAAAATATTTAATACAAAACGACTTTTATCTCGAAAATGAAGCAGAAATGAGCAAAATTGTATTAAACATTTTTGTTTGAAATATCTCAAAGAATATCCTCCTGAAATTAATGATATTACTTAGGGTTCTCTGTGTGTACTAATTAAATTATTTAACAGTTATTCGAAACAACCCTTTATATTTGGTATACTATGACGTCAGATACCGTAATTAAATGTAAACAGTCCTTTTGACGTAGTATCATGATGCTTGTTATAATTTTGCTCGTCATTATCACGATCTGTATCTGTTATTAACATTATTGTGTTTACCTAACAAATAAACCCGCGTGGCGTACATCACAGGTTCATAGCGAAGAATGACCTCCGACTATTGCAACTATAATAAAAAGTACGTCAGTCCACTTCTGTACTACTGTACTTTTGCATGCAGAATTCCTCGAACATTTACCTAGTTCAATCCTAAAGTCCAGGGTTCAAAATTTATAACAAGTAATTAATAACGATTAAAGCATAGAGGAATTCCTCCGAGAATCTGATTTAGCAAATTGCATATAAGATAATTTCATAATATTTAAATATAATAAAAGTAAAAAAACTTCAGAACTTCAAAAATCTCAGTGTTAAAATTTGTCTTGAAAAAAATTATAAAGGCTATTACACTTTTACTACGTCATCCTACTTTTGACCAATAAAACTGTACGGAACTATGTGTTTCAACTAATCATGGATGCTTATCCTATAATTTTTATCAATTCCTTCTCATTTGTTTTTATCACGTCCCTAGCATTTGTTTATTTTTTTGCCAACATTGTACTTTAAATAATTGTACCTTTTAAAATAATTTATGTTTATTTCATCATCTTTAGTTAATACTTTTCTATCATTTTATCTTGTTTATATTATTTAGTTTTTGTTATAGCTTCTGCTGTATGAGATTATGGGTAGTCACGTGTCAGAGATTGCTTAATGTACAGGGAGATTCACGAGGATTTACCGCCACTTACGGAGCTTATTTTCGAAGACATTATGAGCAAAAAATGTCATATAACATTTGTCCTAATCTCAATATTTTCAGAGTTACACTAATTAAGGGTAAAAGAATATTACAAATAGGGAATGAACTATTCAGAAATATCATTTCTTTAATTGGCTAGTGTTCTGAAGCTAATAATGTGTTGTTAATTGCTTTTTACAGATTTTGTTTTTCAATTTTAACTAAAAATTACATTAGGCCTATTCTTACGCACGTATAAAAAATTGTTACAAATCATACGACTTTAGGAACTTGATTTTTTACGTGATTTTTGGCGTGATTTTTAACAATTGTTGTGATAAATGCGTAACAAAATTGTAATTTTGTAGTTAAAAATAAAAAATATATATCTATACAAAGCAACTATGGAATTCACAACACATTTTTTGCTTCAGAATACTAGCTAATTAAAGAAATGATACTCATGAATAGTGACTAAGTAAATAAGTAAGGAGAGAAATAAGTGACTAAGTAAATAAAGAAATAAGTGACTAAGTAAATAAGTAAAGAAAGAAATGTGACTAAGTAAATAAGTAAAGAAAGAAATAAGTGACTAAGTAAGTAAGTAAAGAAAGAAGTGACTAAGTAAAGAAAGAAATAAGTGATTAAGTAAATAAGAAAAGATAGAAGTGACTAAGTAAATAAGTAAAGAAAGAAATAAGTGACTAATTAAATAAATAAAAAATAATTGACTAAGTAAATAAGTAAGGAAAGAAATAAGTGGCTAAGTAAATAAACAAAAGAAAGAAGTAAGTGACTAAGTAAAGAAAGAAATAAGTGACTAAGTAAATAAATAAAAGAAAGAAGTAAGTGACTAAGTAAAGAAAGAAATAAGTGACTAAGTAAATAAGTAAAGAAAGAAATAAGTGACTAAGTAAATAAGTAAAGAAAGAAATAAGTGACTAAGTAAGTAAGTAAAGAAACAAGTGACTAAGTAAAGAAAGAAATAAGTGATTAAGTAAATAAGAAAAGATAGAAGTGACTAAGTAAAGAAAGAAATAAGTGACTAAGTAAATAAGTAAAGAAAGAAATAAGTGACTAATTAAATAAATAAAAAATAAGTGACTAAGTAAATAAGTAAGGAAAGAAATAAGTGACTAAGTAAATAAACAAAAGAAAGAAGTAAGTGACTAAGTAAAGAAAGAAATAAGTGACTAAGTAAATAAGTAAAGAAAGAAATAAGTGACTAAGTAAATAAATAAAAGAAAGAAGTAAGTGACTAAGTAAAAAAAGAAATAAGTGACTAAGTAAATAAATAAAGAAAGAAATAAGTGACTAAGTAAATAAGTAAAGAAAGAAGTAAGTGACTAAATGAATAAGTAAAGAAAGAAATAAGTGACTAAGTAAATAAATAAAGAAGGAAATAAGTGATTAAGTAAATAAGTAAAGCAAGAAGTAAGTGATTAAATGAATAAGTAAAGAAAGAAATAAGTGACTAAGTAAGTAAGTAAAGAAATAAATATATGACTAAGTAAATAAGTAAAGAAAAAAATAAGTGACTAAGTAAATAAGTAAAGAAAGAAATAAGTGATTAAGTAAATAAGCAAAGAAAGAAATAAATAAAGAAATAAATAAGTGACTAAGTAAATAAATAAAATATAAATAACAAGGAAAACAGAGACGCTGGAAGAAATATCACGTCAATTGCAGCTTTGTTCAGCCAAAATCTCATAAAAGCATTTTAGAAGTTAAAGGTATAGTTTTCAGACGTTTGGTCAGAAGATTAGACCTTATGAACAGATAATTATTTATAACAATAGCGTAGACATTCGAAACCATTCGTTTAAGATATAATGGAATGTTGTGGAAGTAGAATCTTAGTGAAGAAGAAAGCCACATTAAAATTGCTGGTAGACTAGCAGAGGTTTAACAATCTTTATGAAGTACGTGTGTCTCAAATTTCCTGCGATCCGTGTTGTGTTGATACCTGAGAAGCGGAACATTCGAATCTCGAAACTAATCGATATCATGCTTCCCGCCAGGGACGTTGGGATGCTTTGATACAAATATCAACCGAACCTCAGTATTAATCAGTATTAATGTTACATAACAAAAAATGGCATTTAAACGAAGAATATGGATAGAAACGGAGTGGCCAGTGTGTTATTCTCTCTCGCTGAGAGGTGTCTCTTTAACCAGGCTCGCTTGCTTGACCTGATCGATATTTCCTCCACATCCGTCCCTTGAAGCCCCTCACTGACCAGCTCGTACCTGCACGTCGCGCTGCTCATCCGAAGGGCTGGCACTCATATCATCACAACAATAGACGTGGCCTACTTCAGCAAACGCACGTACGTACGTGACGCCGTGACGTGCGGCCGCGCGCGGGTCCTGTGATCAACTGCCTGCCACACGAGAAATAGCCGCAGCGGCCGCTGCTCATGCGCATTGTTATCCTATCGACTGGCTGTACCACGCCGATTTAGAAGGCATGTGTATTCATTCGTGAGTAGGGCTAAAAATGTTGACAAGTCTTGTTGTTCACAGAAGACGCTAGAGAAATATGTGCAAAAAAAAAAAAATGCTATCGTGAGTCATTTGGTATTGCGTTTCTTTATTAATAAATAATTTATTATATAGTGTGTCCATTAATTTACTCATACTTAAATGTTTTTTTTGTGCTCTAGCATTATAAACAGACTTTATCGTTAGTCAAAATCGTGCATAATATGCCACATTATTGTACTAGAGCCGTAAAATATTGCCATGACAACTAAAACGTCATCACTTCTATTATGACGGCAAAACTTGTGCCATAAAGTTAACATCATGAAACGATTTGCCGTGCTATAATATTTAATACGTCATTATTGTCATAGCAACTCCTTTCTTCACAGACCATGATATTAAACTATCCATCATTACAAATCTGATGTTTTTCTTTATTAATTGTTTTATAATGCTGTCGTACAAAAACACTGGGTGTTCAGTTCAAAGTGTGTCATGGCTCGCTGTATGCCGTCATGTGGCTAGCCGATGAGCCTAGAGAATTCAATCTTCCTACATTTCCGCAAAGGTGTATTACCTAGGAGGCAGAGAAGTTGCCTAGCAAGTACGGCGTTCATTCTGAAGAGTACGTACCAATACGTACGGTAACGCCGGTAGTGGCAGGAATGTGAACTGTTTGGAAATACGTACTGTCGGGATATGGGGAGAGGGTTAAGACGATTACTTACGTATTTGTTGACATTAACTTCGACGGTCAACATGGACACGGAGTATTTGATTTGTGTTGTGGAGTGTTACCGTACGCAACCGATGATAACAAATACCCTGCGTACGACTGGCCGGCGCAAAACACAGTTCGAAAGAGGTTATGGTAGCACACAGACCGTACAGACCGCCATCTGTTGCTACGACGTTCAAGTTATACCGTACACGTTCTCAAGTTCAGATTGAAGAACGCCTTGAATAATAGGCAACTTCTCTGACATATAAGCTGAAACTCGCTTCAAATCAGTGACTCAACAACAGTGACGTCATGACACACTTTGAAATGAACACCCAGTAGTACATTATGCAACGAGCCTATAATGATAGTAATTAAGACGCAAGTATGGATGTTTATGAAACGAGCGCAAGCGAGTTTCATAATATTCATACGAGCGTCTTAATTACCATTATAGGCAAGTTTCATACGACTTTTTATGCTCGACCATATTTCTAACTTGAAATTATTCAGATGTATACATTTTATTTGTATCTGACAAGATCGGAAGTGACCTTGTTCTAGGTCGTGAATTGTGAGATGTGCGCAGACGCGATTTTTTTCCGAGGAACAATAATGTCATTGACCTTGATGTAATCCCGTTAAACTTTATATAACCTTGATTATTGAATTCGACATTGAAAAACGAGATGACAAATTGAATTTATTTGAATATTATTTAAAATTAACGCTAATTATTATAGTAACAGAACATAACCTTCTGCGACAGTATTGTATTTCCAGCCTCCGTGACTTTTCGTTAATTCTCTTTCGATTGCATATCCGAGAATAATCGATACTTGCGGTTTTATAACGGTACAAAGCTGACTTGTCATTGGCTGAACATCTGTAAGCTGAGTTATCATTGGCTGAACACCTGTACTTTAATGAGTAGGTGTACATTAATGACATGCATTAAAGGACTGGTACTAGGTGTATAATTACTACATTTCGGCATGGTCGAGCATAAAATAACTTAAGAAACACGTTTATAAGGTTATACAGTTATTGCACTCAACAAAATGAGGAAACTTCCTTCAATAAAAATTGACTCGTGCCATAACAAATAACATTATGAATATTCTTCATAATACACTATCAAAAAACCCGGAGGTTCATTGCCACCCTAACAAAAGCCCGACATCGGTCACTTTCCTGAACAAGATTAATCCAGTCCCTAGCATCTTATTCCATCTCCCTCAAATTCATTTTAATATTCCTCCCATCTACGTCTCGACCTCCCAAAAGGTCTTTTCCCTCAGGTCTTCCAACTAACATCCTACATGCATTTCTGGATTCACTCATACGTGCTACATGCCCTGTCCATCTCAAACGTCTGGATTTAATGTTCCTAATTATGTCAGGTGAAGAATACAATGCGTGCAGTTCTGCTTTGTGTAATTTTCTCTATTCTCTTGTAACTTCATACCTCTTACTCTTAAGTTCTTACATTTTAATTTAAAAAAAATTATACAAAAGCTGTTGGAAGTAAACCATACAATATGATACCAGTTTTCGAAAAACAAGCATAAAGGGTGTGGCAGTAAACTTTATTTTTTTAAACGGCACCCATTGTTACATATTCCGAATCTTCATTACATTCTTCATGTGAAAGATTTTACCAATTTTCATGCCTTTTACTTATTTATAAACTCGTTTCATGGATTTCAAACTTGAGACAAATAAGTATGCAAAATCATGTTGAGTAGGCCATAAAACTATCAAAATACTATCACTAACCAAACTTTATAACAGATCCTCAAAATGAGAACCATTCACAATCAAACAATGTCCCGATCTATCACGAAAACAATCTATTGTCTTTCTCACAGTTACATGACACATCTGTTCCAACTCATATCTAATTCTTCCTTTTAGGTCTCTAGTATTTCTTGGTTTATCCTTATACATTCTGGACTTCGCATAACCCCAAAGGAAGAAATTTGTACCTAGAATTTAATGGAGATTCGGAATATGTAAATCTTAACATAGGGCAGACGTGCTCAAACGATAAGCTGGAGAGATTCAAAGATATGCACCCCGCAACACACAGGTAACGCGTGTAGGGTGGGGGGCGATTTCAAGAAAGAACTGAAGCAGTGGCGGATTGTAGTGTTTTTCTGATGGGAGTTTATGTATCTAGTTGCTAAGATGGCCATAAATAGAACAAAGTTATACTATGAAACATTACGTTATTTTTGTAGTTATATAGTACATAGTCGCCCTCAGTAAATTATAGAAATGAAAATTTAATTTCATATATTCTCTATTATCTGCTTAAATAATCCCAAAACGTTTCACTTTCATATCATCAATATAGCATTAATATGTATAATTTTATTAATGAAAAATAGTCACATCATGGCATTAACTATAATAATATTTAATTTCTAATGGTAATAATGTCATCAAACCACATCAAGGTTTGTAGATTTTAATATCCAAATGTACTCAGAAAATTATACACCGCAGAATCAGACCTGTAAATTATTTTTAGTAAGTTTTTAATAACCAATTGAATTTGAGCTCTAAATATGTCAGCAATCCTGCAGGTCATGGCCTTCGTGTAATAGCCTATTGTTTATTGTAGTGCGTGTTTTGTTTTATTCTGAAATGTAATTAGTTCTTAAAACTGACGAAAGATGGATTTTGGAAAATAGAAAAATTATGTAGGAAAACTAACGCTTCACTGAAAGTTACTATTTTTCTGAAAATCCTGGGATGCCAAGCTTCAAAATGACGGGTCATTCATTAAACTCCGTTCAGCGGTTTTCCCGTAATTTCCATTACCAGTTCAAATTATATATATAGATGATCGGCCATGTAATGTCGCCTTATATTAATTGTGTACATTCCACGTATAATTTTAGAACAAATAAGGCATTGAATGTTGCCCTCATGCTCGCGACAAAAGAACGTTTCTTCCCACTGAGAAATAAAGACATTCCTAACAGTAGACTAAGCTATATAAATGCCACCACTGCGCACCGCCTAGAGTAGCCTACCACCCTCCGCTGTGCGGAGGGGGTGGAAGGAGGTACGTACTACGTCAGTATTACGTAGTATACCCCTTTCTCCTCTTTCCAGGGGTTGGAGTTAAAACACTTTTGATCGCTTCTGTCATAGAGTGTAATTAAAAAAAAATAGTTTACTGTCACATCCTATATGCCTGAATAAAGCAACGTTTATCGAACGCTGGCCACATATTGTATGTTTATCTGTAACAGCTTTTGTATAAAGTTTTTCTTCGTAAAATTAAAATTTAAGAAGTTTTGACTAATATTCCATATTTAATGAATAGTCTATACAGGATGATTCACAACTAATGACACGCGCTTTAGAAATCAGTTCTATAGGTCATTTTGATCATAAAATACCATGTGAACATCTTACCAATTATCAACCGTTAAGGAGTTACAGCTGATTGAATTCTATGAAAGTAGCAGTGCTTTTGAGCAGAACTAAGAGTTATTCACGTAAAATACAAGAAATATTACTTTAAAATACTGTATTAATCATAAAATAAACATACCTAATATTTGAAGCAGATTTTCAAATATACCTCCTTCCACTTCAGTGCACTTGGCCGCACGGATGTGAATGGCGCGTGACGTGCGTAACGTTCCGTACCTGGGCACAGCTGTCCCTGATGAGCACAACTGATAAATCACCAGACCTATCTCCCCCTTTTCCCCTGTATTACACGTCACAGAGCAACCCTCCGTTTAGTTTACGTTCCAATTTTTGTATTACGATGCAAGTAACTCCAAAGCCTGATTCACAGTATCTCGTTTGGATTTTTACGAATAACTTTCAAACTAATGATAATCGGACCCATGTTCATATGAAATTTTATGCTCAAAAAGACCCATAGAACTCATTCCTAAAGCGCGGGTTATTAGTCGTGAATCACCTGTATAAGTTGCACTATATTTGTAAATAATCCAAAGGCCATCTTCAAAGACAGTTCAGTGTACAATTCATAGTTTTTCCCGCAGAAGGATGGTTTGTCCTCTCTCTCTCTCTCTCTCTCTCTCTCTCTTTCTCTGCCACAGAAATTATATTTAACGTTCTATATTGGACAATATGAAACCACAATGGCTTCATTGTTAAATTCTGAGAGTTTGGTATACAGGGTGACTAAAAAATCTGGCGACACAGACAAACTCCGTTATTAGTGCAGATAGCGAAAAATGGAAAGAGGGGAAAGCTATTGGAAATATGTAGTTTTCAGTCTAATGTGCTTGAATTTTCAAAGCAGAATACACCGTTGAGGCTGTACGCTAGTAGGGCACACGCGCAAGGCCCAATGCTGCCAAATTAGTGACTTTTTCGCTAGTTCTAATGGATTTAGATACGTAGTGTATCGAGTAATATGAAATCATGACAATTAGCAGTGTTCCAATTTAAGTTCAGGGAACACCACAAAGCAAGAATGAATTTCCCCTGAATTCTTATGCTATCGATGATGTAAAGAAATGTTTCTTTCCACTCTGAGAAGTTAAATAACCCCTAAACTCTGCATGTTAACTATTTTTCTCCGTTAAATTATACGTATCTAAAATCCGGTAGAACTAGTGGAAAAGCTACTAATTGGCAGCATTGGGACTGGTGGATGTATCGTACTAGTGTACAACCACAACAGTGTATTCTACGTTGAAAATTCAAGCACATTAGATTGAAAACCACATATTTCCAACAACTTTCCCCTCTTTCCATTTTTCGCTATCTTCATTATTAACTTATGTCGCTGGAATTTTGAATCACTCTGTATAAGATATATAATATTCCTTTAAGTCCACACCTGTGGAGTAACGGTCAGCGCGTCTGGCCGCGAAACCAGGTGGCCCGGGTTCGAATCCCGGTCGGGGCAAGTTACCTGGTTGAGGTTTTTTTCCGGGGTTTTCCCTCAACCCAATACGAGCAAATGCTGGACCCCGGACTCATTTCACTGGCATTATCACCTTCATTTCATTCAGACGCTAAATAACCTAGATGTTGATACAGCGTCGTAAAATAACCCAATAAAAATATTCATTTAAAAGGGTACCGGTACATATATGAATTTGAATTAATCATGATTCATGTCGCTAAAAATACAAACTCTCTGTCGTCAGTACGCAATAGGCCTCTATACAGCCAGGGTCGAATTTACGCATAGGCAGAGTACGCAGAAACCTACGGCGGCAAAATTTTAAGTAACAAATCTGCCTCTTACGATAGAAGGTCACTATTGTTCGTTTCTTAATATGTTGAATAAACGTGATATCTGGGACTATTGAAACTGTTCCAATCGCAGGTGCCGACGTCTTTGAAATGTTGGGAGAGGGGGGCAAGACTCCGCACAAGAGTCTTAGAGCCTACCGCTGTGGAGTAACGGTTAGCATATCTAACGTGAAACGAGCGGGCCCGGTTCAAATCCTGGTTGGGACAAGTTACCTGGCTGAGGTTTTTTCCGGGGTTTTCCCTCAACCCATTAAGAGCAAATGCTGGGTAACTTTCGGCGCTGGACCCCGGACTTATTTCGCTGGCATTATGATTTTCATCTCATTCAGAGACTATATAACCATAGCAGTTGATAAAGCGCCATAAAATAAACCAATTTTTAAAAAGTCTGAGGAAACTTTATTTTTCTGAAAAATGTCGTTACGTATTTTTTAGAAAATAACATCCTGATTTTCCATACAGTGCCCATGGAAATTGTTTAACCCAAGGTTATTGAAAAGTACTCTTATACACTATCTATTTCCTTTCACCCCTCTGCTCGCCCTTCGTTGATCTTGCAGCAATGATGGACATGATCTTTTAGTTTTACTGCCACGACTACAACACAGTGTATTATTTTGTTTCCGTTCATTCAGTTTTATTTTGGACAGTTTTCTTTATTAAGAATTTATCTATTATCAATAATATTTACATCGCAATCGCTATCATTTAACAAGCACATATCCGAGATGATGATCGTCACAAAAATTATCACTAAAACTGAATGTTGATAACGGTTACTTTTAAATGTTAAAACATATTTTTTTAAATTTTTTAATGAAAAATGTCTAACATTAATAATAATTTCGGAATATGTGTGATAAGAGTTTCTTGTGTTAAATTCTAACGTACCTTGTTTACATGTTTCGACCTATTTATGGGTCATCCTCAGAACTGCTCGTTGTTGGTCTTGGCGCCTCTTGTTTTGTTTCCTGTGAGGGTGTGTTCGTGTGGTATAATGTAGAGTCAAAGAGTGTGTGTGTTCTGAAATTGAGTTGTGTGTTGAGAATTTCGTTAGGGTGTGTTTTCATGTGTCTGTATATGCCGTATTGTTCTAATGTGTTTAGTTTCTGGCTTTTTGGTTGGATGTGTAGTATTTCCATGTCTGTGTTGATGTCTCTGTGGGTGTGGTTAGCATTTGTGATGTGTTCTGCATATGTGGAGGTGTTTTGTAATTTTGTTATGGCTGTGATGTGCTCTTTGTAAGGTGTTTGAAATTATCTGCCTGTCTGTCCTATGTAGAAGTTGTTGCAGGTGTTACATTTGAGTTTGTATACGCCTGTGTGGTTGTATTTGTTTGTGTGTTGATATGTTTTTGTAGAGTGTTATTTGTTCTGTATGCGATGTTGCTAATTTAATTTCTTGAATGAGGTTGCAATTTTGTGTGTGTTTTTGTTTTCGTATGTTAGTGTGATGTATTTTTTGTGTTCTTGTGTTTGTGTCTTATTCTTATGTTTTTTGTGATTATGTTTTGTCTTACGTATTATGTAGTCTATTATGTTAGGACTGTATCCGTTTTCTTGTGCTATGTATTTCAGTGTGTTTAGCTCTTCGTTGTAATCTTGTTGGTTCATTGGTATGTTGAGTAGTCTGTGTACCATTGTTTTTTATTAATTAATAAAATTGTGCTCTGTCTTTTGGTTTTGAGACTTTCAGCAACAAACATGTTTCTTATTGGCTCGAGCACAATCAGATGGTCTGGTGGTATACTAGAGACATTTTTTTAGTGTGTTATTTTACGATGCTTTATCAACTGCTATGGGTATCTACCATCTGAGTGAGATGAAGGTAATAATACCAGCGAAATGAGTTCAGGGTCGTCCAGTGACGAAAGTTACCCAGGATTTTCTCTTAATGGGTTGAGGGAAACCCACTAGAAACATTAAACCACTTCAAGATAGCAATGTGAATGTCTTCCGCTGTCACAATTTTTAAATATTTACGTTCAGGATTAATTTTTCCACTTGTGACACTGTCCTCTAGTTCCTTGCATTTCTGTATGAAAGTTGTGAGTGTTCACTGCGCAAATCTATACTTGTTAGCCACTTCAATCCGCTTCAGTCCCCTATCTGAATCACTAAATGAGTTAATTTCGTCTCCAAACCGATAGACAACATAATATGTAAGACAAAACATAATCACAAAAAACATAAATATACAACACCCTCACAGGGAGTAACGGTCAGCGCGTCTGGCTGCGAAACCAGGTGGCCCGGGTTCAAATCCCGGTCGGGGCAAGTTACCTGGTTGAGGTTTTTTCCGGGGTTTTCCCTCAACCCAATACGAGCAAATGCTGGGTAACTTTCGGTGCTGGACCCCGGACTCATTTCACCGGCATTATCACCTTCATCTCATTCAGACGCTAAATAACCTAGATGTTGATACAGCGTCGTAAAATAACCCTATAAAAATAAATAAATAAACACCCTCACAGGAAACAAAACAAGAGACGCCAAGACCAACAACGACCAGTTCAGAGGATGACCCATAAATAGGTCGAAACATGTAAACAAGGTACGTTAGAATTTAATACAAGAAAGTCTTATCATACATATTCCGAAGTGATACAGTGTTAAAAGTTGTGTAATCAAGATGAATAATAATTTGTTACCTAACTGATATTAGGCAAAATTACAGTCGAACACACTCTTAAGTGAACTGTTAATTTCGTATTATTATTATTATTATTATTATTATTATTATTATTATTATTATTATTATTATTATTTCCGCTTGGTGATATTTATGATTATGACAGTCCTGTTCAATCACAATTGTTGAACAATTTGAACTGCACAGAAAAAATGTGGTTCACGGACAAAGAAGTGGAGTCCCCGTTGCATCATATGTTTCACCGATCGCAAATGCAGGAGGAAAGAAAGGGAGGGAGCGTTGTGAATTGCGTCACTGTCATGTTCATTGCGACAGCTGGACATCTCCATGGGTTTGGAATAACTGACTATTTTTAGCTTCTTTCCTAGTTCATCTTTCAAACAAATTGATTATTTTTTAACACGAAGAATATCTCTTCCAATTATTTGTGGAGCCCTATATAATTTTATTGGCGGAGGGGCAACGTCCCTAGCTCTATAAGTTGTGAGGCCAGAAAGTGCCTTGACCATTACTGCGAAACCAGGTGGCCTGGGTTCGAATCCTGGTCGGGATTACGTGGTTGAGATTTTTTCCGGGGTTTTTCCTCAACCCAATATGAGCAAATAATAATAATAATAATAATAATAATAATAATAATAATAATAATAATAATAATAATAGTAATAATAGTAATAATAATAATAAAAATAATACTTTATTGCCAGAAGAAAAATACATATTTCTTTTTTTATATATATAAAACACTCTAGCACCCCCAGAAAGTGTAAGTTACATACTCGTGCTCAGGGTGCATTCCACATAATGTTAAGACATTTTATTAAATAACAAAGTCAAAATTAAAGAGAAAAAAATACAGAGATATCATAATAATTGAACTTTAAATTTTCTTTCCAAACTCCAATTTTTATTTGATTTTTTTTTTAAATAAGGAGCATTAACATTCCTCTCTTCAATTGGTCAGTGACAGGTTTATTTTTTGGTGCTCGGAGTTCTTTACCAAAATTTGCATATAATTTTTTAAAACAATTATCAATATCATCTTTTGAAATTCAAAAAATCATCTCGCAAATTCTTAAAGATTCCCTGCAGATTATACAGTTTCATTTATACCACTCAGAAGGCCTTAATGAAGGATATGCTAATTTTAAATAAAATCTTTTATTTATAAGTATAATTTTATAGTCATCTTGTAAGATTTTATTTTATAAATGATAATCAATGGTGCTTAATTATTACATTTTATTTTTATAACAATATTCATATTTAATTGATTATATTTGTTTGCTATTAATTTCCGGATCCTCGTGGTCATCCTTAATTAAGGCTGGACAAGTTATTTCTCTCTCTCTCTCTCTATCTTTGGGAATTTAACTATTATCATGTTATAAAGCTTTAGACCGAAGTTGCTACTGTGATTATAAGCTACAATTGTAGTACATTTAGGTACTGTCAAGCATATATTGTCTGATCGTTTGGTTTTATATTTATGTGAATATAAATTAAATATATTTCGGTTTTTATGTACGAAATTCAATAATACATTGTTATAAATTTTATGGAAATCAGATACTTTAAATTCTGAATACAGCAGCTACGAAGGATAATCAAGAAGTTTATTAAGGCGTATTTTTATTATTATTTTCTGCAGCAGAGTTATTGGCATGAGGAAGGTACTATAAGCACTACCCCATCCTATAATGCCGTATTGTAATATAGCTTCTATTAATGCGAGGTAAATCAGTCGTAAAGTATGGACAGTCAAGTAATTTCGTAGAATGACAAAATAGTGAATAATTTTTCTTAATCTATTTCACAAAAAAAGAACATGTTTATCCCAACGTAAATGTTGGTCGATTATTATTCCGAGATATTTAACTTGAGGAGATTCATTTAGAATAGGACAGTTACAAATATTAGAAGAACAATAAAATTGGATGTATGAATTTTTAAACACAAGAGCATGCTGGGTAACTTTCGGTGCTGGACCCCTGACTCATTTCATCGGCATTATCACCTTCATTTCAGTCAGAGGCTAAATAGCTAAATAACCTGAGATGTTGATACAGCGTCGTAAAACAATCCACTAAACCCCCTCCCCCGAACTCAATGCATATGGTTCCAATACTGGATTATGGAAACTTCTACGCTTTTTTGACAATTTGAAAGTTAGTAATTTTGAAATTTATTGGCCAGAAACCGCATTTTTCACATTGTTACGTTATGGTTTGTGCTTACATTGGGATTTTGTTGTTCATATGTTGTTTTCATTGTAGATTTATTATTCATCTGTAACACTACATGATTAGTTAATTGAAAATGATGTACAGTAGTGGCAAAAAAACCGGACCGACCCTTGTAGCTGATACAAAAGAATCCAGTGCTTATGTATTGTGTCAAACTGTGGTAATTTCAATATGGATAGTGAAGCCAGAGGTATGTACTGCTATTTAATGTAAAAATACTCAGTTATCTTTGGAGAATACAGTAGAGGTAGAAATGTAATATTGATGTCAGATGAAAATAAAACTCTCAAAGTTTTTTCGTCTATAAGTTTGAGGCACTGAAGGGAACAAAAGATGGCAAGAACAAATGCAATAAATTTCATTGTTACAATTAATTATACAAGATGGTGTTTTGTGACTAGCAAAATTTGAATCTGTGACTCTGAAATCAGCTACAAGAGTCGGTCTGGTTTTTTTGCCACTACTGTACATATTCAATCATCTAAACATTTACAAAAATAAAATGGAAAGTGGGAATTTTCAGATCATTTTAAGGTAAATGTAACTTGCTGACATTTCTACTTATAAACAATATTGACAACATTCACTACAACACATTTACCCTAGCCTTGGCATCGCTCTCCGGATGTTATTTTGCATTCTAGCGTCCAACTGCCCTCGCTGCTATTGATTCATCTCATTAAATTTACATCTGGCCAAAACTAATCGTACCGGTACATTTAATTGTTCATAATTAATGTATGTCCTTCACTGACTTTTTTCATATTTATAAAATAAGCACACTTTCAATAATCATTAACGTGATACTATAATTATCTCTCCCTCTCGGTCTACAACAGGGGTTGCCAGATTGAACTAAAAATAAAAGACAAAAAGTGACTGAAATCAGGCATTATTATTATTACTGTTATTATTATTATTATTATTATTATTATTATTATTATTATTATTATTATTAAGTAGTTATTTAATGACGCTGTATCAACTACCAGGTTGTTTACCGTCGATGGAATTGGTGAAAACGAGATGGTATTTGGCGAGATGAGGCCGAGAATTCGCCATAGATTACCTGCCATTCGCCTTACGATTGAAAAACCTCGGAAAATCCAAAAAGGTAATAAATCCAAGTGGGAATTGGATCTACGCCCGAACGCATATTCGTATGGCCATATTATTATTATTATTATTATTATTATTATTATTATTATTATTATTATTATTATTATTATTATTATTATTATTATTATTATTAACATTTACTAAAAATACAGTGCAAGGATAAAGGCTGGTTCACAATAAACGGGAATCGGAAACGACAACGAAAACGAGAACGGAAATAATGTTAAAATAAAATGTATTTAAATATGAGCATTCACAATAGTTAATTGTGAATGCCCACATTTAAAATACATTTATTTTAACAATATTTCAGTTCTCGTTCTCGTTGTCGTTTCCGTTCCCGGTCTATTGTGAACCAGCCTTAAGATCGGAAGGATATAGGCTAGTTAGATATAGATTGTGCAGAAGCTTGTCACATGCTACTTCCAGTATACTTACTTACTGGCTTTTAGAGACCCCGGAGGTTCATTGCCGCCCTCACATAAGCCCGTCATCGATCTCTATCCTGAGCAAGATTAATCCAGTCCATAGGATCATATCCCAGCTCCCTCAAATCCATTTTAATATTATCCTCCCATCTACTTATATCAGGCCTGCAGAATCCGTAAGTAGGGGAAATATGACGTCAGCCTCACTCCACTTCTATTGGGGATGATCGACTTCTGCGTAGAGTTGTTTACATTCTTTGGGCGTGCAAGGTCCATCAGTAGCGGCACTGTAATTTTCAAAAAGGATTTTAATAAAGTCATTTTATTTATAATGCGTTATCTAGTGACAAGGTTTACAATTATACAATTGAGATTTCTTTGCACCTAGCCTGCTTTAGATTTTCCTATCGTCACCTACGGAAACAAATTTATAGCATTTAAGTAATGAACCTTGAAAGTCACTATTCATTTCAATACAAAATGAACACAACGAGTGAGTTCTTAATTTAACAGTATATAAATAAATATTCAATATACAGTTGGTAATAATGAACTTACCTGGAAGTTCGTCTATTCCATAATTCTTAACATGGGCTTTGTTGAAATGTGGTTTAATATTGAAATGACGAGTATAAATAAATTGGATGGGACACAGTAAACAAGCAATTCTTTCGTCTTCTTCAACAAAATAATCATATTCCCATTTCCTTTGGAAGTAGTATTTCTTCACGGGTTTAGATTTTGCCATGTTTCAGTTCTTTTCAAACTGCGTACGTGTATTTTGTATTTATTTATTTATTCATTCATTTATTTATTTTGTTGTAATGCGTTACAATGTTGAATGAAAGCATTGACCTCCGGTCATATAGCTATCACTCACTTATCAACATACAATTTATAGGCCTATATCGTCCTATTACTAGTAAAACCAGTTAAGTCCAGTAACGCAAATTTGGTAGAAACAGAAATTAAAACTTTATTAATGCACGAAAAATCATAATAAATTCTTCAAATAAAGTAATTGGTTTGTTGCCTACAACATTTTAGGCCACTGTACGCCGCGAGGGCTGAAATACAATCTTGGGTTCCGCAGAACTGAGTGATGGGAATTTGGTTCAGCGCGTTTCCATCTGTGACTTCTTAATGAGACGCAATGAAAATGATCCTTTTCTGAGACGGCGGTGACGGGAGACGAAAAGTGGGTTGTGTATCATGGCACAAGAAATGGGAGCCACCACTATTAGTTCCTAAACCAGGGCTTCATCCAAGGAAGGTTATGCTATGCACTTCGTAGGATTGGAAAGGAATTCTGTGTCACGAATTTTATCCTACTGGTGAGACCATCAATTCACAGGAATACTGTTCTCAGTTGGATCGTTGAAGAGAAAAGGCCGGAATTGGAAAACAGTGGTAGAGTCGTTTTTCAGCCAGATCACGTACTTCTATGGCGACTCCTTAAAAGTTGAGGAATTTCGATTGGGATGTGCTACCCCATCCGTCCTACTCTCCAGACATTGCCCCTTCCGACTTTCATCTATTCAGATCCCTGCAGAATTTCCTTAATGGCAAACGCTCACTTCCTTGGAAGACTGCACAGTCAAATAGGAACGACTCATCAACCAGAAAACCGTGCTTTTGGAAACATTGGATTTATAAGCTTCCAGAGAAATGGCAATATATTGTTGATAATGTTGGTTCATTCTGTATAAAATAAAGTTGCTTTTAAAGCTTTAATGACTACTTTTCTTTGAATGACCTGGTATTTAATGTTTTGTAAACAAACAACATCGTAACCCCAAATTGTTCGGCAACTTCTCTGCCGCAGCTGTACTGCGGGTATGCAGTATTCGTAGGCGTTAATAGTTATTGAAACGTAACGAAGAAGCGAACGGATTTCAGATTAACTCCAATACGCCAAGAATATTGTATTTTGTTATATTACATTATATTTGTTGTTGTTTAGTCAACTGTCCGAAGACAGGTCTGAACCCCACAAGTGACACCATCAGGGCATCACTCATGAGGTAACTAGGCCAGGAGATAATGGAATAGGATGTCCAGTTCCTTCCCCCCCCCCCCTCTTATTTTATTATATCATATTATTTGTGTCCCGCGCCACGGCGTCACGGTCTAAGGCATCCTGCCTAGACTCGTGTTACGGAATGCGCGCTGGTTCGAGTCCTCATGAGGGAAGAAATTTTCTCATGAAATTTCGGCCAGTGTATGGGACCGGTGCCCACCCGGCATCGTGATGCACTTGGGGAGCTACGATAGGTAGCGAAATCCGGTTGCGAATGCCAGCTATAACGGCTGGGGATCATCTTGCTAACCACACAATACCTCCATTCTGGTTGGATGATCGTTCACCTCTGCTTCGACATGTGGGCGTGAGGCCAGCAGCCGACTGGTCGGTCTAGGCCCTTCAAGGGCTGTAGCGCCACGGAAAAAATATTATTTGTAGAAAATTAATCACTTACCTACTTTAACCATACAGTCACGGTTTGGAACTTACGAGTAAAAAATTAATTTCTATTTATCTACTGTATTTATTTTGTTTTAATTTATTGGGTTATTTTACGACGCTGTATCAACATCTAGGTTATTTAGCGTCTGAATGAAATGAAGGTGATAATGCCGATGAAATGAGTCCGGGGTCCAGCACCGAAAGTTACCCTGCATTTGCTCGTATTGGGTTGAGGGAAAACCCCGGAAAAAACCTCAACCAGGTAACCGGGATTTGAACCCGGGCCACTTGGTTTCGCGGCCAGACGCGCTGACCGTTACTCCACAGGTGTGGATATTAATTTCTATACGACAAGAAAAAATACGTAATTTATGTCACAAATAAAAAGTAATAAATTCAATACTTGCTGTAATAAATTAAACAAACCAAGTGTTAAATTGCAAGTCTAGTTTTCCAGATAAAGCTCCCTTTGAAGCAGACTTGAATAATTTCACAGAGTTTGTGTGCACTCGATGCGGGTTTCTGGCGTCTTGTCAGCCCACTCGAGTTGTGTGGATATAGGGGAAAAATTGAGACGGTGTCGGGTGAAGTTCCTGGGTAGCTCAGTTGGTAGAGCGCTGGTACGTTCAACCAGAGGTTCCAGGATCGATACCCGGTTCCAGGACAATTTTTCCCTTGAAATTATCAAAGTGTTAAGTTGTTACTCGAGTTCCCAGGCTGTTTGTGGTTATTCATTCAAGCTTTGCATATAGCCCTCTTTTCTCCTATCTCTGAAACGCAAAGCTAACACCATGCAGTGTTTCCGTTACTACTCACCGCGTCGACACAGAATCCAGAATTTACTAGTTGTCACAGGTTGCTGACGGTGTTCGTCATTTTGTCATTGTGTTTCCATGGTTCCCACCATCTTCTATCTTCATATTTTTTTGCCGAACTCGTATAATTGTGATCATAGATAGTGTTTTGTGCGTATTGCTGACTGCGTTTACTTTCCTTTATCTGCTGAGCTAAGAAGTCTTGTTCACAGAGGTCAATATTAACAGAGAAAACACAAAATTCGTTTTCTTTTGAGAACTCCTTGTAAACACTTTCCCAGAGACGGCACCTTTGACTTTTACTACACACTTTTAGATTCTTCGTGATCATACTGTTTTGATAAGTGGAAAGGACTCTGGGACATGTATGTGCAGTGGCGTACGCAGAATTTTGTCAAGAAGGGGTCGTTATTAAAATTGTCTACCATTTACATTTTGTGTATTGATGAAATTATTGGGGATCATCAGTGTGGTTTTAGGCGTAATAGATCGACTATTTATCAGATTTTTGTATTCGACAGATATTGGAGAAAAAATGGGAGTATAAGGGTACAGTACATCATTAAAAAAGGCATATGACTCGGTTAAACGAGAAGTTTTATGTAACATTCATATTGAATTTGATATTCCTAAAAAACTAGTTCGATTAATTAAAATGTTTCTCAGTGAAACGTACAGCAGAGTTCATATAGGCCAGTTTCTATCTGATGCTTTTCCAATTCACTGTGGGCTAAAGCAAAGAGATGCACTATCACCTTTACTTTTTAACTTCGCTCTAGAATATGCCATTAGGAAAGTTCAGGATAACACAAAGGGTTTGGAATTGAACGGGTTACATCAGCTTCTTGTCTATGCGGATGACGTGAATATGTTAGGAGAAAATTCACAAACGATTAGGAAAAACACGGGAATTTTACTTGAAACAACTAAAGGCTGGTTCACAATAAACCGGGAACGGAAACGACAACGAGAACGAGAACGGAAATAATGTTAAAAAATGTATTTAAATGTGGAGCGTTCACAATAGTTAATTGTGAATGCTTACATTTGAATACATTTATTTTAGCAATATTTAGTTCTCGTTTCCGTTCCCGGTTTATTGTGAATCAGTCTTAAAGTGATAGGTTTGGAAGTAAATCTCGAAAAGACAAAGTATATGGTTATGTCTCGTGATCATCAGAAATCTTAATTCGCACCCTGTTTTCATGAACAATAAGTGGACAGATGTTTGAAACAGGAGCACGACACATCTAATCAACTGAGACTGCAAATCACAATCACTTAAGGGGCGTCTGTACTGCCATCCCATCAATGTAAAGCAGAGTAATAAAAGATAAAGACCGTAATTTTAGCCTGTTACATACAATAATACTTGAAGAATAACCCCTAAAAATTTCAAATGTGTATCTTATGTAAGTCCTGAGAAAAGTGCACCTAAATTAGATGAAATTTACATTGCTGGGATAGGCAGTACAGACTCCCCTTAAATTACAAAGAATTTTTTTTTAATTTGTAGAAAAAACCATCACGCCAAGCAAAAACCTGTCTCGAAATACTTTTAATTTAAGCTTAACTCTCAAAGTGTAGAATAACGTTTTCTTTTTCAATAATTGAACTGAATAATTTGTCAATTTTCTATGTGAAATTCTGCTGATTTCTTAGTCTGCCATATTTTCTTCAAAAAAATTTAGCAACCCTACTTTCAGTGTACAATAAAATGTATTTCCTTTAAAATCTTTTATCAAATTCTTGCAATATTGCAATGTGACATACAATTGGGTAGTAAACTTACAAATAAACGAGATGAACAAATTTATTAAATACTGATTATTTATTAGTAACGTCCTATCAATACACAGTGAGAAAAATATTCAATTTAATTTCACAGTGTTAACACTCAGAAAAATAACGTTTCAATATCATAATACTATGGGAAAACACTCTGAATATTTACAAAGACTGTAAAAAACATATATAAAGGTTAGTTGTCAAGAAAATATTTTTAGTTTTAAGCATTAATATAATAATATTACTTCTTGAAACAAAACGGCACTTCACAATGCGGGCTGCATTACCGGCAACTTCTGCTTTGCTGGACGAGCTGCAGGCAGGGAGTCGGGGGGCTCAGGCAGATCTGTTACAAATAACAAATGAATATCACAATCCCCATCAACTATATCTTTCTGTTCAATAAAGGTTAAAATGTTTGATGTCTTACCATCGAGAATTGAAAGTTCTTTCAGTTTGTGTTCGATTTCAGTAGGTTTCTTGAGCAATGTGGCCAGTTCTTGCTCCAGATCCGCATCATCTTCTTCTACAGGCTTCGACATGGCTGCCTGAATCTCATTGTGTACATCCAAGACCTGTAAACACAAACATAAACCGTAAAATCTCTAGACATTTCTGACACTGATATATTACTACATGAAGAATTATTAAGTACAGTAAAAGCGTGATATACCGTGGTCCGATTTACCGCAGGGAAAGTATATCCCTCAGTAAAAAACATAAAATATACAATACATTTAGTGGAAATGAATCTTTAAAAAAATCAATGTAAAAGTTAATACTGCATAGAGTGTTTCTGTAGTATAATGTACATGCATAGCCTTAATGGACAATGACCTTTTCTTCAGGGTAATAAAACTGTATTCCAAGGGATTTTGCATAGCCTTAATGGACAATGACCTTTTCTTCAGGGTAATAAAACTGTATTCCAAGGGATTTTGCATAGCCTTAATGGACAATGACCTTTTCTTCAGGGTAATAAAACTGTATTCCAAGGGATTTTGCATAGCCTTAATGGACAATGACCTTTTCTTCAGGGTAATAAAACTGTATTCCAAGGGATTTTGCATAGCCTTAATGGACAATGACCTTTTCTTCAGGGTAATAAAACTGCATTCCAAGGGATTTTGCATAGCCTTAATGGACAATGACCTTTTCTTCAGGGTAATAAAACTGTATTCCAAGGGATTTTGCATAGCCTTAATGGACAATGACCTTTTCTTCAGGGTAATAAAACTGTATTCCAAGGGATTTTGCATAGCCTTAATGGACAATGACCTTTTCTTCAGGGTAATAAAACTGTATTCCAAGGGATTTTGCATAGCCTTAATGGACAATGACCTTTTCTTCAGGGTAATAAAACTGTATTCCAAGGGATTTTGCATAGCCTTAATGGACAATGACCTTTTCTTCAGGGTAATAAAACTGTATTCCAAGGGATTTTGCATAGCCTTAATGGACAATGACCTTTTCTTCAGGGTAATAAAACTGTATTCCAAGGGATTTTGCATAGCCTTAATGGACAATGACCTTTTCTTCAGGGTTATAAAACTGTATTCCAAGGGATTTTGCATAGCCTTAATGGACAATGACCTTTTCTTCAGGGTAATAAAACTGTATTCCAAGGGATTTTGCATAGCCTTAATGGACAATGACCTTTTCTACAGGGTTATAAAACTGTATTCCAAGGGATTTTGCATAGCCTTAATGGACAATGACCTTTTCTTCAGGGTAATAAAACTGTATTCCAAGGGATTTTGCATAGCCTTAATGGACAATGACCTTTTCTTCAGGGTTATAAAACTGTATTTCAAGGGATTTTGCATAGCCTTAATGGACAATGACCTTTTCTTCAGGGTTATAAAACTGTATTCCGAGGGATTTTGCATAGCCTTAATGGACAATGACCTTTTCTCCAGGGTTATAAAACTGTATTCCAAGAGATTTTGCATAGCCTTAATGGACAATGACCTTTTCTTCAGGGTTATAAAACTGCATTCCAAGGGATTTTGCATAGCCTTAATGGACAATGACCTTTTCTACAGGGTTATAAAACTGTATTCCAAGGGATTTTGCATAGCCTTAATGGACAATGACCTTTTCTTCAGGGTAATAAAACTGTATTCCAAGGGATTTTGCATAGCCTTAATGGACAATGACCTTTTCTTCAGGGTTATAAAACTGTATTTCAAGGGATTTTGCATAGCCTTAATGGACAATGACCTTTTCTTCAGGGTTATAAAACTGTATTCCGAGGGATTTTGCATAGCCTTAATGGACAATGACCTTTTCTCCAGGGTTATAAAACTGTATTCCAAGAGATTTTGCATAGCCTTAATGGACAATGACCTTTTCTTCAGGGTTATAAAACTGCATTCCAAGGGATTTTGCATAGCCTTAATGGACAATGACCTTTTCTTCAGGGTTATAAAACTGTATTCCAAGGGATTTTGCATAGCCTTAATGGACAATGACCTTTTCTTCAGGGTAATAAAACTGTATTCCAAGGGATTTTGCATAGCCTTAATGGACAATGACCTTTTCTTCAGGGTAATAAAACTGTATTCCATGGGATTTTGCATAGCCTTAATGGACAATGACCTTTTCTTCAGGGTTATAAAACTGTATTCCAAGGGATTTTGCATAGCCTTAATGGACAATGAACTTTTCTTCAGGGTAATAAAACTGTATTCCAAGGGATTTTGCATAGCCTTAATGGACAATGACCTTTTCTTCAGGGGTATAAAACTGTATTCCAAGGGATTTTGCATAGCCTTAATGGACAATGACCTTTTCTACAGGGTTATAAAACTGTATTCCAAGGGATTTTGCATAGCCTTAATGGACAATGACCTTTTCTTCAGGGTAATAAAACTGTATTCCAAGGGATTTTGCATAGCCTTAATGGACAATGACCTTTTCTTCAGGGTTATAAAACTGTATTTCAAGGGATTTTGCATAGCCTTAATGGACAGTGACCTTTTCTTCAGGGTTATAAAACTGTATTCCGAGGGATTTTGCATAGCCTTAATGGACAATGACCTTTTCTCCAGGGTTATAAAACTGTATTCCAAGAGATTTTGCATAGCCTTAATGGACAATGACCTTTTCTTCAGGGTTATAAAACTGCATTCCAAGGGATTTTGCATAGCCTTAATGGACAATGACCTTTTCTTCAGGGTAATAAAACTGTATTCCAAGGGATTTTGCATAGCCTTAATGGACAATGACCTTTTCTTCAGGGTTATAAAACTGTATTCCAAGGGATTTTGCATAGCCTTAATGGACAATGACCTTTTCTTCAGGGTAATAAAACTGTATTCCATGGGATTTTGCATAGCCTTAATGGACAATGACCTTTTCTACAGGGTTATAAAACTGTATTCCAAGGGATTTTGCATAGCCTTAATGGACAATGACCTTTTCTTCAGGGTTATAAAACTGTATTCCAAGGGATTTTGCATAGCCTTAATGGACAATGACCTTTTCTTCAGGGTTATAAAACTGTATTCCAAGGGATTTTTCATAGCCTTAATGGACAATGACCTTTTCTTCAGGGTTATAAAACTGTATTCCAAGAGATTTTGCATAGCCTTAATGGACAATGACCTTTTCTTCAGGGTTATAAAACTGTATTCCAAGGGATTTTTCATAGCCTTAATGGACAATGACCTTTTCTTCAGGGTTATAAAACTGTATTCCAAGAGATTTTGCATAGCCTTAATGGACAATGACCTTTTCTTCAGGGTTGTAAAACTGTATTCCAAGGGATTTTGCAGACATAACAGGATACAATTTGTGTCTTAGCAAGTCATGAATGCATTTTGAAATTGACAGGAGTGAGTAGGTTTCAGAGTGTGTAACCGATGAAGATATCATAAATGTTATACAGAATGAAAATTGTGGTAAAAATGAAAAACGACGATGAAGATGGTAGTGTTGAGAAAGACAATTTTCCAAGTGTTTACTGAAGTGATATCTCATCTAAATAATGTAATGTCTTGTTTGCAAAGACAAAGTAAACCAGACAGTGTTCGTCTCCTCCATCTTGCTAATATAAAACAATACTCGGAGAAGAAATGCAATGATTTAGTCTGCCAAACAAAAGTTACTCTACCAACTGAGCTACCCAGGAACTTCACCTGACACCCTCTCAACTTTTCTCTTTATTAATGTTTTACAATTCATTTTGATTTTAATGATCCACTAAGCCAATTACTACTCTTACTTATATCGTTATTTTGAAATAATCATTCTTTATGGCTTAACAAAATGTACAAAAAACAAATTACATATCACTGTTTTTTATATATTTACTTCGTGACATGAGTCATAATATCATAAATTACCTGGAAAAGATACAAATACATGTTATGTACACATTGCAAGGAAATATAAAACACTTGTGAATAAAATATGTGCTTGTGCAAAATTTATGTCCGCATGATTTGAGGGGGCCAACATGACACCAGAAACCCGCATCGCATGCACACAAATTCTGTGTGACTTGAAATTGTAGTTTTTCTGTTAACATACCTACAGTAGAGCGTTAGTGCATTCAGCCAAAGGTCCCAGGATCGATACCCAGCTGCGGAACAATTTTTCTGTTGAAACTATTTAATTCAAGTGTTGTTTCAACATCAACAATATGTCATTATAATTGTATTTTGTCATAAACATTGAAATATTCTTTAAAAACGTTTTTAAAACTTCAATTTTTGGTCGGCTGTTTCCATACATTCAGTTGTAGTTATCCAATTTTAAATGATAAAATAATGTGTAATCGGATTCCCCTCCCCCCATTGAGGTGACATCGATCAACAATAACAGTTTTAAAAAATTAAGTTGAAAATAATGGAGGAAATTTACAGCCGGTAGACAAGATGCTGGAACATATAAGATTATGAAGTTAAAGCTGCACTTTATTAGGATGTAAACTTACACAGTTAATTCTCAGAAAAATGAAAATTATGATCGAATTCACCTTGTGGTATTACTCTGAAGGCAGATTAGATTAAGCTGCCAAGACTAAGTTCACAATAGTTTTAGTTCTCTAATCCAGCATATAAGTAAACCCACCTCCTCAATCTGGACCATAGTACTGGTTGCAGTATCCTCAGTTAAACCAGATGCATCAAGAGTATTCTTCAGTGCTGCCAATCCCATCTTGTAGGCTTCCAGAATCTGAAAACATTAATGCTGTATCAGTAGTGCGAGAGTTTAGAAGTTAACAGTCTGTGATTGTTCTCAATTTCAAAATATTAACCTTGGCATCAGAACTGGCATCTTGAATACGGTTCAGCATCATGCGAATGTTCTCCAATGCTGTAAATCT
Source organism: Periplaneta americana (assembly GCF_040183065.1). Taxonomy (NCBI): domain Eukaryota; kingdom Metazoa; phylum Arthropoda; class Insecta; order Blattodea; family Blattidae; genus Periplaneta; species Periplaneta americana. The sequence continues at coordinate 160,905,281 of NC_091128.1, read as the reverse complement.
CTTATCCATGCATTTTTCCAAGACATGCTTCTTCCTCAAGCAGCTTCGTGCCTAGAATATAACATTTTACAGAATTAATTAAAACAAGGCTTTGAAGAAACTGAAATGGGTTTATTAGTGACATTGAAACAGTGTGAACTTGTTGCAAATCTAGCTTTCAGGTAAAGCTCCCTGTGAAGCTGATTCGAATAATTTCAAGGGAAAAATTGTTCCGAGGCTGGGTATCGAACTCGGGGCTTTTGGCTAAACGCGCCAAGGCTCTACCAACTGAGTACCCAGGAACTACACCAGAACCCCAACTGTTAGTTAACAGAAAACCACAATTCAAGTCACACACAGTTTGTGTGCACTCAGTGTTGATTACTTGATAGTTGTCAGCCCACTTTGAAGTCCGTGGATATAAAGGAAGAAACTGAGTCGGGGTCTGGTAGAGTTTCTGGGTAGTTCAGTTGGTAGAAACTTGGCGCGTTTAGCCAAAGGTCCCGGGTTCGATACCCACCCCGGAACAATTTTTCCCTTGAAATTATTCATTGATCTTGTTATATATAGAGTGACCAGGTTAAAAGCACACATAAATAACAGCATATATAATGCGAGAATTGTACATTATAATTTTGTTAATATAATGTGCAATCGATATAAAATCTTTCCGAGATGTATTCTGTCACACTTGCAAGAGCATTGTTGTGTCACCTGCTACGCAAGTGCAGAAACAGAATGAGAGCAGGTTATGCATCAGTCATTTCCTTGTCGGTCGAGATGTGGATGCCACAGCATAAAGTGCAGTACGTGCTTATTTTAATTTATATGGTGAATCATCTCGCGCCGAAATCAGCTCATTAGGACGCAAATGGAAACGGTTGTGAAGAATGTTATGAACTTTGAATGAGGAACTTGCAAATCCCTCCTAGCTTGTGTATTAACTAACATGTCCACCGCTGTGAAGTAAGCTAGCCTGCCTGACCGTGGTGAAACAAGCAGACCCGAGTTCAAATCTTGGTTAGGACAAGTTACCTGGCTCAGGTTTTTTTTTCACGGTTTTTCCTCAAGAGCAAATGCTGGATAACTATCAACATTGGATCCCAGACTCATTTCGCTGGCATTAACACCTTCATCTCACTTAGACGCTAGATAACCATAGCAGTTGATAAAGCATCGTAAAATAACCAATTTAAAAAAATTGACTTACATGAGCTTCTAGCAAATGACTGACATGCCTGATCCATAATCTCTTTGGTCACGTGCTTTTTAGGAAATTGTTATGGTTTATTTAACGACGCTCGCAACTGCAGAGGTTATATCAGCGTCGCCGGATGTGCCGGAATTTTGTCCCGCAGGAGTTCTTTTACATGCCAGTAAATCTACTGACATGAGCCTGTCGCATTTAAGCACACTTAAATGCCATCGACCTGGCCCGGGATCGAACCCGCAACCTTGGGCATAGAAGGCCAGCGCTATACCAACTTGCCAACCAGGGCGACGCTTTTTAGGATGTTTCCCTGTTTTTGAAATCAAGCTTCCAGTCTCTCATAGAATTCTATCCCATTCGTAAATGGATTTGCATGTGGGAGGATCACATTCCATTCCCTTTGTGCATGCCACTGAATAAGTGTAACTGATTTAAATTCTGCAAACCAGAGCACGCACTGCACTTTATGCAGTGGCGCCCACATCTCGAACTGACAAGTAAACAAACGAATGATGTATATAACCTCTCCTTATTTCAATTCTGCACTTGCACAGCAAGTGACACAACAATGACCTTGCAAGTGTGAAAAACAAATCTCGGAGAGATTTTCTATCAATTGTGCTTTACTTTACAGAATTATAATGCACAGTTTTCGCATTATATGTTGTTATTCATGTTTACCTTCAGCCTGGACACCCTGTACAGGATGTAACTAAAAGGTACGTGAAAACTTTGGGAAAACATTCTTCATATTCAAAGGATATAAATATGTTACACAAACATAGATCTGGAAACACTTCATTTCCTTGTTAGATATCCTTTTGTGTATCCTCAACAGTCAAAGATACGAACAACTTGCCTGTTCTGATGAAAAAGATAGAAGGAAAATGGAATATTTCCAACAATCCGGCTATCAGAAGAAGTATAAGTAAAAGTAAAAGAAACCAGAAATAGAAAGGAAATGGAGAGGATAAGATGAAAACAAAGCAGATTTAGAGAAAGAAAAATGAAAAGTACCACAATAAACTGTCAAAAGTCCAAATACAATTAATTATATACAAATAAAAGTCGATTTTGGAGAAAATAATTGTCAAGAGGCATGCAGTGATAAGACCTAACATAAATTTCAGGACATAAAAAGTGCAAGTAGGGGCAAAAATTATAAAGAAACATGGTGCTTACTGCTTGTTTCATGTTTTTCTGTACATATGTCCTGGCCTCTTCAACAGCAGTTTCCTTTTCAGTTTCCAACTGCTCCAAGTGTTTCACAAGGATTTGTTCGTTCTGTCTCAGGCTGTATATGCCGACATCTACCTCAGTGATTGACGGTGCTCCCAATTTGACTAGCACATCATCACCTTCTTCTTTGATAGCTGCTTTCCCTTGCCTACGCAGTCCATGTACCACCACGAGAAGTTGATCTAAGTCTTCCATGTTACAAATCTTTGCCAATTCACTTAATTCCAGTAGGCCATTGGTGTGACTGCGTTTCAGAGCTGACATCAGCCTCTTTCCTATGTCCTGCATCACACAATCATAGCATCAAATATCAAACAAGAACCTGCAAATTCACATACACCTCCACATACGCAGAACACATCACCAATGCTAACCACACCCACAGAGACATCAACATAGACATGGAAATACTACACATCCAACCAAAAAGCCAGAAACTAAACACACTAGAACAATATGAAATATACAGACACACGAAAACACACCTCAACGAAATTCTCAACACACAACTCAATTTCAGAACACACACACTCTTTGACTCTACATTATACCAACGAACACACCCTCACAGGAAACAAAACAAGAGGCGCCAAGACCAACAACGAGCAGTTCTGAGGATGACCCATAAATAGGTCGAAACATGTAAACAAGGTACATTAGAATTTAACACAAGAAAGTCTCATCACTAAACCGCGGGAGTGCGGGGCCCTTTACCGTCAAGTTAAGTATGACTGGAGCGTTCCGTGGCGAGTGTAATGAACTCTCAGGTAAGCAACTCACTGTCCGTGCTTAAGAAGTAAAGTTTTGAGTATATGAATTGCATACATACAATAATCATACATTTCGTACTTATGTAATTGATGCGATATCGACGGAGTCTTTTTCTTTACAATAAGGAATTACAATGTACAACTATGTACATATGTAGATTGTCAAAGGAGAAGCTTCAGCGTTTATCAGTTAGAAATTTTTTGTACTGCGAAAAACTTTTTTCGACATCGCGTGAGGTTAATGGAGCGTAGTGAAAAGGTTTACATTTTCATTTAAGTTTTTGTCTTGATTTTTCACCAAACTGTTCAACAATGTATAGCCATTATATTTTTATTACACTACGTAATTTGTCATTTACCTTATCAGGATACAGTCCTTGGGGTACCTTGTTAATTGTTTCCGATACTCTCTTAATTAATTTAATACACCCGGACATTTGTAGACCAGACATTTCCAGTTGAGTTATAACTTGTGGCAAGTTTCCGTAATTGGAATTTATGAATTGTAGATTTTGGTGCATATTTTGTGAAATCAGGGATTTTGCTGTTGTAATGGCAGCTGAATCTTCGCCATCTAAGGCATGAATAACTAGTTTGACTTCATTGTAATGTTCTGCGAAACATAAGGCAGGTTCAAGCCAGGTCCCCAGCTTGTAAATACGGGTAGAGGTGAAAGGGGGAGATTTGGTGCAATTCCTCGAAATTTTAATATTCTTGAAGGTACTTCGAGAAATATTTTTTTTTTACATATGCTATATAACAGTCCACATCGCTATATAAAGCACGAATAGCTTCAGCAACTCTATGCAGTCCGTGCGCCAGAAAGTTAAATGCACCATGTTGGAATATCACTCTTTAAGTTATTTTGCTGCCTTAATAATATATGGAGCTGCATCAGTGACGAAAAGAAGTGCATTATCATATTCAATCTTTTTCGGCCATAAAAGACGCATAGTATTACAAAAAAATTTGGACAATATTTGCATGGTTTACCTTTTCCAATTTCTCTGAAGTTAGCACAAATTTTTCCCTGCACACTTCTCGGAAAGTATACCGACCACCACATTTGCCACATACCTACCACTTACGTCTGTAGACTGATCAACTGAAACCCATATATTTTCTGATCATTCAGGCTTTCTCGAATTTTGGCAATCGTATTCTGGTACGAAATTGGTAAATATTCTTTACTTATTGTTGCTTCTCCTGGAATATGTTTATTTGTGTATTTTTCCATAAATGATCTAAAGTGGGGATTGTACAAAGTTCTGAATGAAATGTTTGTGTGTACCAATATGTCACATAAGTCTATATTGAATTGTGACCAACTATTTGAACTTGATTGGTTCTTGTTTGAATTACATTCAACATTTTCCTTGTGTCCTTTATTATTACAGTGTCTTTCAAAACAGTAATTCTTAGTTCGTAATAATCTGAAATTACACATGACACGTACAACACTTTCTTCTTCTATAATAGCCTAAATATATCGCGTCCGAATTGTTCGACTAAATTATGTAGTATTGCACTTTGTGAACGAGTTGTTTTAGGCACTGTAATATATGTCATATATTACAATGCCTAAAACAACTCGGTCATAGCGATGGAGAGACCAGCTTTTCACCTGAGACGGAACAGGCCAAATGGCCTAAACCCTGATAGCTATTGATGTTGATGATGAATATATGTCATTTCACACACTCAAGTCTTCAGTACGACAGCTAAACAAACTCTGAATGTTTCGGGTTCGATGCACGGAACAGTACGGCGAAAGGCGAGAGAGACTTACGTCATACTCTATACCCGTCTGCATGGTCAACTGCAATCGCAGTATAGGGCCCGCACTCCCGCGGTCTACTCATCACACATATTCCGAATATAATTTTTTTTGGTAGACAGGGTTTAAACTTTCTCCTCGAAAACTAAATCAATGTGTTTTTTCCTAAAAATCGTGTCCCGTGTACACCTAAAATTATTCAAAGTGAGAAATTTAAAATGAACATTAAGTAACACAGCTAGTAACATTCCACACACCTTGCATGCACCAGCGTGAATGTACACAGTGTTATCTGCTGCTTCTTCAGTCTTCAAAACAGTTTCCTTTACTTTGTTATACGTCCATACGACAGGCTTCTTCACCAATAAATCAACAGTCCATGCTGTCCATGATTGTTGTGGAATTTGGACAAAGTCAGAGTGCAAAACCAGGTCTCCATCCCTGCACACAAATGTAACACTATTATAACATCCACTGTTTAACATACATCACCCGTCCAAATGCCAGAACCACTATCCTAGAAGTGATCTGCAGTATTTATTTTATACCAACTTGTATTGTATTGCATTTATTAACATTTCATGGTATTCGTACATTGCTTCACGGCAAGAATATGGAACAGGTAAAAAAACTTAATACTACTCATATGATGAAGGATGAGTGGAACAGAGAAAAATTCTCTCCGACACTGGGATTTGAACCCGGGTTTTCAGCTCTACATGCTGACGCTCTATCCACTAAGCCACACCGGATTCCCATCCCGATGTCGGATTGAATCCTCTCAGTTTAAGTTTCACCTCTTGGGTTCCCTTTAGTGGCCTACCCTCATGCACTGCGTCATACATGTATGACAGTGGCACAGTGTCCACACATATGCAGAGGTGCACTCGTTATGAGTGACTAAGTGGCCGGGATCCGACGGAGTAAGCGCCATCTTAAATCACTAAGTGATTATTTTTCGCATATCATATATTATTACGATGTACCGAAGTACATATGATATTTCCGTGCAGAAATTCTCTCTGTTCCACTCATCCTTCATCATACGATGACACAGAATTTCTGCACGGAAATACCATATGTACTTCGGTACATCATAATAATATATAATACTACTCAGTTATCACTATTATATTGTGATGTCCAACAGGAAAAACCTTATCTTTTCAGTTTTTAGAAGAGCAAAGTTTGCCATTATTATGTATGCATACTGTATGCATGGCCTTGCTTTGTAATGTGAATGACGCTAAATTTAACATTTTTTTTCCTATTTAATAAATTATGATTTCTCAAATAACTGTACACCCATTTTCATCCTTTCTACTGGGTAATGAAATACTTTATCAAATGAAAATATACAATTAAAATCAGGAACTGTATAATTAAGAATGTGTTGTTACATTGTAAGGTGAGTGACGGTGGAAAAACCCTTTAAGTAAATGGCTGGAAGGGGGAGACTTAGTTGGCATTTCTAAGAAATAAGGCCATTGAGGCTTGTCTCGAACATTACAAACATACAAATAACCCTCACTACTATAAGAACAGTATACCCCACCATGGACGATAGCAAACACTGAGAAGCAAGAAGAGCCGAAGGGCCACTGGAGTAGCTCAGTCACCTGAGGCATTTGCTGATCCTGAGTTGCTCTTGGACGTGAGTTCGATTCCCGCTTGGACTGATTATCTGGTTGTTTTTCCGAGGTTTCCCCCACTGTAAGGCGAATGTCAGATAATCTATGGCGAATCCTCGGCCTCATCTCGTCAAATACCTCCCATCGACACTAAATAATCTATTAGTTGATACAGCGTCTTTAAATAACCAACTAAAAATAAGAGACGAAGCCTCAATAGTTCAACAGACGCTGACAAAGACACGATACCAGTGTCGAAACGGTGCCATCCGTTGTACAAGGTGTTTTACCTTTTCAACAATTTTAACACTTTCAAAATTTTAAGTTTTTAAGAATGTTTTATAAAAAATAAAAACTTATTATATTTTAACATAACAATACATTTTATTTGAAGTCTGACTAGTGTAATAGTAGGCGATATATGCAATGGAAGGAGAAAGGGTGGGGTAGGGTGGCCAGTTCAGCCACCCTACCCCATTATCTCCTGGCCTAGTTGCCCCATAAGTGGTGTCTTCTTGGTATCACTTTGAGGTTCAGACCTCTCTTCGGATAGTTGACTAAATAACAAACAATACATTTTACAAAATATGGAAGTATTTAACACCTACACCTACGCCCCTAAAAATTCTGCCACGTTATTCCTTTTAAAGTTATTATAAATGTTATTCAGAATTATTTCCCATGTATTAAAGTAATTTTGCGTTTATTGAAATGTCTTCCAGAATTTATAATTCTGAAACTTAAACGTTACAGTTGTAACTTACTAAGAGTATTTACTTTTATGATGTCCTATTTTATTTTTCAGAGTGATTTCTCATATTATATAAAAGTCATTTTGTATATGTATTAAAATGTCTCTAAGAATTTATATCCCTAAAACGTAGCAATACCTCTAACCCCTCATCCTTTCTAACCTTGTCAAAATCAATGCTAAGTATGCTTGCCCGTATTCAAGTTCGGCCGAAAAATTAGCATTTTGACATCAATCTGCAAGCCGTATACTTACTTGTGCATATTAAAAACTACTCCTGGAAGACAACAAGGTGCGATACCATTACGTTGAAAAGCCTTTTTCAAAGTAGCTAAAGTAAACATTGGTTTGGTGTAGTGCAAGCACCAGGCCTCGATCACAGAAGACCAGAATTTCATTTTAGATTCGTAATCTAATGGGTTGACAGTAGGTGGACGAAAGTATGAAAACAGATAATCCATTCTCAAATCATCGTTCCAACACTCAGGCATTTTTAGAGGAGAGTGTATGTTATTCATCTTAACCTCACTTGTTTCCTTCTTTTCCATTATAATCGTATTAAAACGATATGAATTCCAAAAATCGTACTCTTACAAAAGTGTGGTAGGTTTTATATTTATGTACTGTTACTAATTAATAACTGTACAAATTATTTATGCAGTATAAAAGATTCTCCTCTTTATTGTGTCTCTCCACATGCTTAGGTACGATGACATAAACACAAAAACAATACTCATTACAGAGGGTCGCTCAATCGCAGTATTGCCAACCCATAAGACTGAATAATATCCATTTGAAAAACAGCAGAATCTAAATACAAACCGCCAGATTTTTTCAGATCATAAATGTGGAATAAAAATTAACCTATTGAACCGTTCAACCAATTACTTTTTCACTTAAACTTTACTTTAAAAACCGCCGATTTCCATTCAGACCCTCTAAATTCCTGTACAATATATCCAGATTTCCCGCTGCCTGCTTCTGTTCAATTTTACCGCCGACCATGAGAAATCGAAAACCACCAGATTTAGCGGGGAAACTTCTGACATTGGCAATGCTGCTCACTCGTGAGTAATTCAATGGCTGTTTTAGGTTTGTAGTGCTGGTTTGTACTTTGTAGTAGGTCTGTGACAAGTGGAGTAATGATGTGATGAATGAAGCATTTTGCGAATGAAAATACTTTATTATATTCGAACAGACTGATCTGACTTAAGCATACTGAGTGTAGCTACTATTAAAATGCCAGAAGGTAAGTTTTGTATGTGTATTTGACATTGAAATGTTCAGTGCCCACGCCTCTTTCATATTTATGAGTTGTAAAACGTAATTGGTAGTTAACTGACGTCCTGTAATTTAATGATGGGTATAATCCAATAAACTGTTGCCAAGGCGAACTGTCATGGCGGACGCGCGCAAGGCTACTACGTAAATCAAATTAAGCATGTATGCATGGGAGCCAACACTACACTCCTTAGCGATAGCGATGAGAGAAAAGCTGCCATCATGTATTTCAAAAGGTAATAAGTTGTAACTGTATTAAATCGTGGACGTAGTTTACAGACAGAACACCAGAGTCGCAATGACACTATGCTTACAGCTCAAGATACCCGTACGGCAAAGAACTGTACAACAAACAAATTATTACCCGGGTTCGAACCCCGAATAAATGCAATCCCAAAAAATATGTATGAGTATGACAGATATGCAAATTGTTGCAAAACCAGATCATATAATCCCCAATGACAGGAAAGGAAATACACTGAGAGCACATACAGTGGACTGAGAGGACAGAGAATGGACTGAAAGAACACTGCGTGGACTGAGAGGACATAAAGTGGACTAAGAATTCAGACAGGGGAATATGAGTACAGAGAGAGTACTGGTTTGACTGTGAGTGAACTGAGAGGAAGCAGAGAGGACAGAGAGTGGATTGAGTGCACATAGAGTGGACTGAGAGGACAGAGAGAGGAGTCCAAGCTCAGAGAGGGGACTCAGTGGGCAGAAAATGGACTCAGAGGACAGAGAGTGGACTGAGAGGAACCACATTGGACTAAGATGAGAGAGAGAGAGTGGACGGAGAAGAAAGAGTGGCCTGACAGGACATTGAGTGGACTGAGAGGACATAGAGTAGAGTGACAATTCAGAGAGTGAACTGGTGGGACTGTGAGCGGACAGAGAAGAACCAGATATGACTGAGAGGAGAGAGAGAGTGGGCCCAGAGCACATAGAGTGGACTAAGAGCACATAGAGTGGACTGAGAGGACATAGAGTGGACTGAGAGCATACAGAGTGGATTTAGAGCACATTGAGTGGACTCAGAGGACATAGAGTGGACTAAGAGGACATAGAGAGGACTGAGAGGACATAGAGTGGACTGAGAGGACAGGGAGTAAACTAAGAGGACATTGAGTGGACTGAGAAGACAGGGGGTGGACTGAGAAGACAGGGAGTGGACTGTGCAGACAGGGAGTGGACTGGGAGGACATAGAGTGGACTGAAGGGACATAGAGTGGACTGAGAAGACAGGGAGTGGACTAAGAGGACATAGAGTGGACTGAGAAGTCAGGGAGTGGACTGAGAGAACATAGATTGGACTGAGAAAGCAAGGAGTGGACTGAGAGGACATAGAGGGAACTAAGAGGACATAGAGTGGACTGAGAACACAGGGAGAGGACTGAGAGGACATAGAGTGGACTGAGAGGACATAGAGTGGACTGAGAACACAGGGAGTGTGTTCTGAGAGGACATACTGTGGACTGAGAAGACGGAGTGGACTCAGACGACATAGAGTGGACTGAGAAGACTGGGAGTGGACTGAGAGGACATAGAGTGGACTCAGAAGACAGGGAGTGGACTGAGAGGACATAGAGTGGACTGAGAGGACATAGAGTGGACTGAGAAGACAGGGAGAGGACTGAGAGGACATAGAGTGGACTGAGAAACACGGAGTAAACTGAGAGGACATAGAGTGGACTGAGAAGAAATAGAGTGGACTGAGAAGCCATTGAGTGGACTGAGAAGACAGAATGTGGACTGAGAGGACACAGAGTGGACTAAGAGGGCATAGAGTGGACTGAGAGGACATAGAGTGGACTAAGAGGACATAGAGTGGACTGAGAGGACAGAGAGTGGACTAAGAGGACATAGATTGGACCGAGAAGACATGGAGTGGACTGAGAGGACATAGATTGGACTGAGAAGACATAGAGTGGACTGAGAAGACGTAGATTGGACTGAGAAGACATAGAGAGGACTGAGAAGACATATAGTGGACTGAGAAGACAGGGAGTGGACTGAGAGGACATAGAGTGGACTGAGAAGACAGGGAGTGGACAGAGAGGACAAAGAGTGGACTGAGAGGACATGGAGTGGACTGATAATACATGGAGTGGACTGAGAGGACAGCGAGTGGACTAAAGGACATAGAGTGGATTGAGAAGACAGGGAGTGGACTGAGAGGACATAGAGTGGAATGAGAAGACAGGGAGTGGACTGAGACGACATAGAGTCGACTGAGAAGACAGGGAGTGGACTGTGAGGACATAGAGTGGACTGAGTAGACAGGGAGTGGACTGAGAGGACATAGAGTGGAATGAGAAGACAGGGAGTGGACTGAGACGACATAGAGTCGACTGAGAAGACAGGGAGTGGACTGTGAGGACATAGAGTGGACTGAGTAGACAGGGAGTGGACTGAGAGGACATAGAGTGGACTGAGAAGACAGCGTGGACTGAGAGGACACAGAGTCAAGTGAGAAAACAGGGAGTTGACTCAGAGGACATAGAGCGGACTGAGAAGACAGGGCGTGGACTGAGAGGACATAGAGTGGGCTGAGAAGACAGGGATTGGACTGAGAGGACATAGAGTGGACTGAGAGGAGATAGAGTGGACTTAGAACACAGGGAGAGGATTGAGAGGACATAGAGTGGACTGAGAGGACATAGAGTCGACCGAGAACACAGGGATTGTACTGAGAGGACATACTGTGGACTGAGAAGACAGGAAGTGGACTCAGACGACATAGAGTGGACTGAGAAGACTGGGAGTGGACTGAGAGGACATAGAGTGGACTAAAAGGACATAGAGTGGATTGAGAAGACAGGGAGTGGACTGAGAGTACATAGAGTGGAATGAGAAGACATGGAGTGGACTGAGAGGACATAGAGTGGACTGAGAAGACATAGAGTGGACTGAGAACACAGGGAGTGGACTAAGAGGGCATAGAATGGACTGCGAAGACAGCGAGTGGACTGAGAGGACATAGAGTGGACTGAGAGTGAACAGAGAAGACATAGAGTGGACTGAGAGTGAACATAGAAGAGATAGAGTGGACTGAGAAGACTGGGAGTGGACTCAGAGGACATAGAGTGGACTGAGAAGTCAGGGCGTGGACTGAGAGGACACAGAGTGGACGGAGAGGACATAGAGTGGACTGAGAGGTCAGGGAGTAGACTGAGAGTATATTGAGTGGACTGAGAAGACAGGGAGTGGACTGAGAGGACTTAGAGTGGACTGAGAAGACGGGGAGTGGACTGAGAGGACACGGAGTGTACTGAGAAGACAGGGAGTGGACTCAGACGACATAGAGTGGACTGAGAAGACTGGGAGTGGACTGAGAGTACATAGAGTGGACTAAAAGGACATAGAGTGGATTGAGAAGACAGGGAGTGGACTAAGAGTACATAGAGTGGACTGAGAAGACGGGGAGTGGACTGAGAGGACATGGAGTGTACTGAGAGGACATAGAGTGGACTGAGAAGACAGGGAGTGGACTCAGACGATATAGAGTGGACTGAGAAGACTTGGAGTGGACTGAGAGGACGTAGAGTGGACTAAAAGGAGATAGAGTGGATTGAGAAGACAGGGAGTGGACTGAGAGTACATAGAGTGGAATGAGAAGACATGGAGTGGACTGAGAGGACATAGAGTGGACTGAGAAGACATAGAGTGGACTGAGAACACAGGGAGTGGACTAAGAGGGCATAGACTGGACTGAGAAGACAGCGAGTGGACTGAGAGGACATAGAGTGGACTGAGAGTGAACAGAGAAGACATATAGTGGACTGTGAAGACTGGGAGTGGACTCAGAGGACATAGAGTGGACTGAGAAGTCCGGGCGTGGACTGAGAGGACATAGAGTGGACTGAGAGGTCAGGGAGTAGACTGAGAGGACATTGAGTGGACTGAGAAGACAGGGAGTGGACTGAGAGGACTTAGAGTGGACTGAGAAGACGGGGAGTGGACTGAGAGGACATGGAGTGGACTGAGAGGACATGGAGTGGAATGAGAAGACATGGATTGGACTGAGAGGACATAGAGTGGACTGAGAAGACATGGAGTGGACTGAGAACACAGGGAGTGGACTAAGAGGGCATAGACTGGACTGCGAAGACAGCGAGTGGACTGAGAGGACATAGAGTGGACTGAGAGTGAACAGAGAAGAAATAGAGTGGACTGAGAAGACTGGGAGTGGACTCAGAGGACATAGAGTGGACTGAGAAGTCAGGGCGTGGACTGAGAGGACACAGAGTGGACGGAGAGAACATAGAGTGGACTGAGAGGTCAGGGAGTAGACTGAGAGTACATTGAGTGGACTGAGAAGACAGGGAGTGGACTGAGAGGACTTAGAGTGGACTGAGAAGACGGGGAGTGGACTGAGAGGACACGGAGTGTACTGAGAAGACAGGGAGTGGACTCAGACGACATAGAGTGGACTGAGAAGACTGGGAGTGGACTGAGAGTACATAGAGTGGACTAAAAGGACATAGAGTGGATTGAGAAGACAGGGAGTGGACTGAGAGTACATAGAGTGGACTGAAAAGTCAGGGCGTGGACTGAGAGGACATAGAGTGGACTGAGAGGTCAGGGAGTAGACTGAGAGGACATTGAGTGGACTGAGAAGACAGGGAGTGGAATGAGAAGACATGGATTGGACTGAGAGGACATAGAGTGGACTGAGAAGACATGGAGTGGACTGAGAACACAGGGAGTGGACTAAGAGGGCATAGACTGGACTGCGAAGACAGCGAGTGGACTGAGAGGACATAGAGTGGACTGAGAGTGAACAGAGAAGAAATAGAGTGGACTGAGAAGACTGGGAGTGGACTCATAGGACATAGAGTGGACTGAGAAGTCAGGGCGTGGACTGAGAGGACACAGAGTGGACTGAGAGTACATAGAGTGGACTGAGAGGTCAGGGAGCAGACTGAGAGGACATTGAGTGGACTGAGAACACAGGGAGTGGACTAAGAGGGCATAGACTGGACTGCGAAGACAGCGAGTGGACCGAGAGGACATAGAGTGGACTGAGAGTGAACAGAAAAGACATATAGTGGACTGAGAAGACTGGGAGTGGACTCAGAGTACATAGAGTGGACAGAGAAGTCAGGGCGTGGACTGAGAGGACACAGAGTGGACTGAGAGGACATAGAGTGGACTGAGAGGTCAGGGAGCAGACTCAGAGGACATTGAGTGGACTGAGGAGACAGGGAGTGGACTGAGAGGACTTAGAGTGGACTGAGAAGACGTGGAGTGGACTGAGAGGACATGGAGTGGACTGAGAGGACATAGAGTGGAATGAGAAGACATGGAGTAGACTGAGAGGACATAGAGTGGACTGAGAAGACATAGAGTGGACTGAGAAGACAGGGAGTGGACTCAGACGACATAGAGTGGACTTAGAAGACTTGGAGTGGACTGAGAGGACGTAGAGTGGACTAAAAGGACATAGAGTGGATTGAGAAGACAGGGAGTGGACTGAGAGTTCATAGAGTGGAATGAGAAGACATGGAGTGGACTGAGAGGACATAGAGTGGACTGAGAACACAGGGAGTTGACTAAGAGGGCATAGTCTGGACTGAGAAGACAGCGAGTGGGCTGAGAGGACATAGAGTGGAAAGAGAGTGAACAGAGAAGACACAGAGTGGACTGAGAAGACTGGGAGTGGACTCAGAGGACATAGAGTGGACTGAGAAGTCCGGGCGTGGACTGAGAGGACACAGAGTGGACTGAGAGGACATAGAGTGGACTGAGAGGTCAGGGAGTAGACTGAGAGGACATTGAGTGGACTGAGAACACAGGGAGTGGACTAAGAGGGCATAGACTGGACTGAGAAGACGGGGAGTGGACTGAGAGGACATGGAGTGGACTGAGAGGACATGGAGTGGACAGAGAGGACATAGAGTGGAATGAGAAGACATGGATTGGACTGAGAGGACATAGAGTGGACTGAGAAGACATGGAGTGGACTGAGAACACAGGGAGTGGACTAAGAGGGCATAGACTGGACTGCGAAGACAGCGAGTGGACTGAGAGGACATAGAGTGGACTGAGAGTGAACAGAGAAGACATTGAGTGGACTGAGAGTGAACATAGAAGACATAGAGTGGACTGAGAAGACTGGGAGTGAACTCAGAGGACATAGAGTGGACTGAGAAGTCAGGGCGTGGACTGAGAGGACACAGAGTGGACTGAGAGGACATAGAGTGGACAGAGAGGTCAGGGAGTAGACTGAGAGGACATTGAGTGGTCTGAGATGACAGAGAATGGACTGAGAGCACATAGAGTGGACTGAGATGACAGAGAATGGACTGAGAGGACATAGAGTGGACTGAGATGACAGAGAATGGACAGAGAGCACATAGAATGGACTGAGATGACAGAGAATGGACTGAGAGCACATAGAGTGGACTGAGATGACAGAGAATGGACTGAGAGCACATAGAGTGGACTGAGAGGACATAGAGTGGACTGAGAGGACAGAAAGTGGACTGACTCATTGAGGGCAATGTTTCTAAACATAATGTCCCATGACCACGTATTAGCAGGCCTTAGTTAGAATACTCTCAAGACATTATTTCCATAATTCGATCCATGTAAACTTATGAATGACAGGTTGAGCCGGTACAGGTATGAAGAAAATGCAAAAAAAAAAATTGTAGAATTTGTAAATATAAATGCCGTTACTGGAATGGTAACAGGCCGTACTTTGAAGTAAAGAATAACTTTCCTAATTCATGTCTAGTGTAATCATGTGACATTAGTATGGCTATTAAGGAGTTAGTATTCTAAAAAATGCAGAAATTGTAAAGAAGTCCCGGTGCGAAATGGTAATAGGCAGTTGATTTAAGGCTGAGAGGGCATTAATCCCTAAGTTCGAGAATAGTGAACTTATAAGATATAAGTGTATGTATGGAGAGCCAAAAAAATTGGAAGTTTATTAGGCTTATACATGATATCTGCCCATATACTAAAATATCCTTAGTATCGCACCTGGAAGGGCATTATTTTCTTGAGTGGAATAATGTGATCTAATAACAACAGTTGGCAGAGATGGTAAGGATAGGCCTAGTATGAGGGAAAGTGATCCACAGGGAAAGGGAGACATTAATCATGAAACTAGTACCAATACCAATATTTATTGTACACACATTGAACAATCCTAACCAATACTTGTATAATCAATAATAAACAACAGATTTGAGTACACAATATACGAAGAAACTAATAAATAATGTTATACCAGTACCGATACCTTATTGCAAGACAATGTTTAGGTAATGATGAATGCAATTACGGTAGTTTGTATTTGAGCTGAGCAGTTTGTATTTGAATTTCGTCCTGATCATTTCTGTTTGGCCTATGTGTATTTAGTAGTTGCGCAAAATAGTTTTTCCATCTGTTCAGGATTGAATGAGAGTCTGCAAGTAAGTCACCTTTCTCATCCTTGATCACGTTTACCCTTGCCTGATATCCATTTAAATTCCTTTATACCCTTATATAAATTTCGAATGTTTTTATTCTTACTATTTGTTTCTACCTCATTCAGTTTTTCCTTCAAGTAATCTCTCTTTTTATTCCTAAGTGTACGACTAGCTTCCCGTCTTTCATTGAAATAATTATCTCTATTCTCCACAATTGGATCCTGTAAGAATTTCAATTTTGCCTGTTTCCTACTATCTACTACAATGCACCAATCTTCATCTAACCATGGTTTCTTTTTCTTAGTTTCATGATAACCTATGCTCTGCTCAGCTGCAATTTTGATATTATCTCGGATATTCGCTAATATGTTTTCGCGGGATATCAGCCGAGTTATGATTTTGGAATGCTCCAAGCTTCTTCCCTGAAGATGGCTGCAGAGATAGCAGTCGAAATCTTGGAGCATTCCAAAATCTTAACTCGGCTGATATCCCGCGAAAACATATTAGCGAACCAACGCCGAGAAAGCCTCAAATTATACATCCCGGATATTGTCCCACTCGCTATTATCATCTCACTCTTCCTCAGCTTCGTCAGCAGTTGCTAAAGCATCAAACCTATTTGAAATTTCAACCTGATAACGTTGCTTAGTTTCCTCGTCCTTTAATTTGAAAAATTTGAATCTACTAATATTAGCTTGTTGCTCTACTCGCTTGGCTTTCTCTTAATTCTCCAATTACCAAATAATGGTCACAATTACAGTCTGCTCTCCTGAAAGTTCGAATGTCTACTATACTATGTGCCTTCTTTTATCTACCAAGATGTGATCTATCTGGTTATGTGTCATTCCGCCTGGAGAAGTCCACATATATTTATGTATAGCCTTATGGGGAAATGTTGTACTCTTGACTATTATATTTTTTGATGTGGCAAAGTTGACTAACCTAACTCCATTGTCATTACTACTTACGTGCAGGCTCTCTTTTCCAATTGTTGGTTTAAAAATATCCTCCCGTCCTACTTAAGCATTGAAATCCCGCAGATAGTTTTTATTAATACATTTCAGAGCTTCGTCGCTAAAAGAACAAGCTCGTTTTGCTCATGAGGACGATTAGCAAAGTAAGGTCTTAAATTAAATTAATACCACCCTAATACTTAGATGCAGTGCAAGTAGTAAATTCCGTATATAGGAAATAATTAGTTCGTGAGTTTTGGCAAGGAAAACTTGTAGTTGAACAGATTCTTAACTGTATTATTCCCTATAGAGTTCAAATCGTGTGTGGGACAAATTGACTGGTTGACGATTTTTCCAGGGTTTTCCCTCACCCTTTTAGAGCAGATGCTGGGTATGTTACAATTTTTCAAAATCGAGTATTAATGGAATAATGCTCTGTATAGTCTTACACAGCTATAACAGAAATTATTTTTCAATTTCAGTATCAGAGGCGCTTCTACACAAGTCACAACCATGAATTTCTTGCTAGGAACAACGGTCTATACCACTAGTCACATCTAGCAAAAGCGCTTAGTATTGTAGGGCAGGGTTTAGTAGATGCTTCTGAGAGAGA
This sequence comes from Periplaneta americana, assembly GCF_040183065.1. Classification (NCBI taxonomy): domain Eukaryota; kingdom Metazoa; phylum Arthropoda; class Insecta; order Blattodea; family Blattidae; genus Periplaneta; species Periplaneta americana. Next base: position 160,887,656 of record NC_091128.1, on the reverse strand, counting down.
TGTTGAGGGACTGGGAGACCGAACTCTCGACCTATGAGTGCGATATGCCGAGCTGAGTTAACAGATAACATTCAGTAGGGTATATCATCCGTTGAAAAACATTGCCGCTCCATAGTCTGTAAAGAATCTTTTTAAATCTCTGCCCCTATGCAAGGTCACAGTTTGCGTTTAGAAGGAAGAGAGATAGCAAAATGTTATGTTTTTACACTATACTAAAAGCATGAGATATCTGTGGAAGCTATTACAGGATCGAAGACTCATTCGAGGACGACCGAACATTATTGATTTGCGTTGCAAGAATATGACAAAAGTTAAACGCTTTAGAGCAGAGCAAAGACAAATTGTCTCTATGAGTCTTCGATAGACACCGATTGGAATTTCCAAAAATTGGTGGCAGAAAAGATAAGATGTTAGAAGGATACAAGTCAAAAAGGCTAATAATAGTAGATATAGGTTTCGAAACTGATTTCTTGATGGTGGTCTCCTCAATTATAAAGGTGGCTCAACTACTGGTGACTACCACCAAGAAATGAATTCCTCCAGCTTAGAGAAATGGTTGAGAGAGCAAGTAACTCCAAACTTGCCACCTGCCTCTGTAACAGTTGCTAGTCATCTATGGACGAAATAATTCGAGTAAGTGCTAGTGATAGTGATGATGGCGGTGGTGGTAGTGGAATGAAAGTCCTAGTGCTAGTGATAACTCTGTCTTAGCTATGCCTTTGGAGTGAAAAACACATGGTTTTATGTGACAATAATAACATATACAAGTTAGACTATGTATATAATTATATAAACTGGGTGTAGTATAAGCAGTAATATGTGCTGTTGCCAGGAAGTCAGGAGGAGATTAGCAATGGCAAAAGAAGATTTAATACATTAATGAGCAACTTCTGCCGACCTATGAAAAACGAAGAGGAAGAGACTAGTAATGTGCTTTGTGTGGAGTGTGGCATTCTGTGAGGCTTAAACATGGACATTACGACGAAGTGAATTGAAGAGACCAGAACCATTTAAAATACGGATATGGAGAACAATGGAGCGTGTGAAATGGACAGACAGAATAATAAATGAAGCTGTGTTGGAAAGAGTGGGTGAAAGAATAATGGTGAAACTGATCAAGAAGAGAAAAAAAAATTGGCTGGGTCTCTGCCTGAGAAGAAACTATCTACTAAAGAATGCACTGGAACGAATAGCGACACTCCACACAAAGCACTTCACTAGTCCCTTCCTTAGTTCTCTCTCCAGAGGTCCACAGAAGATGCAACTCTTCCTATTAAAAGCTTCCTTTACCATTGCTATTCTCCTTTGCACTTCTTGGCAGAAGCACTATGAATATATATATATATATATATATATATATATATATATATATATATATATATATATATATATATATATACACATTCATAGCGTTCTGTCCAAGGGTAGGTGTTTCAATGCACACCCAGCATTTTACAGTCTTTCCTGTTTTCTGCTTTCCTCTTTGTCTCCTCTTATGATCCATATAATATATAACTTTCAAGAATGTAATAATTGGCATTTAACTACTAATCCACACAATACTCAACTTCGATAGTCTATGTCTATATTCGTAATTTACATATGCTCAACATTCAAGAACGTCGTAAGGAATGTGTGCAGTACACAACACTAGGGAATGAGCTTATTATCATAAATAAAGACTTGCTACTACATCCATACAGTGGAATCTTGTTCTCCTTATCGGGATTATAAATTACTTGTGCTGCTTATGTATATAGAGCAAATGTTTTTCGTACGCTAGTAGCAGCTTTTGTACATGTTAATATAACTCGCTTACGTCATCAGGAATACGGAGACCAGCTCGCTACCAAACGTGGCCATACACGAGGTACTTTACAAGGGCACACTAATATTTTGCAGTTTCAGTACCGCAGGCCACAATACAAATCTATTCCTTTCTAAGCGAGGGGAGAGTTATGTACAGTAAAAAGGCAAAGGTATCCTAGGTATCCCCGTAACATGCCATGAAGGCACTTGGGCGGGGGGCATGGAGGTAGAGCCACATGCTTTCCATGACCTCGGCAATAGAATGAGGTGGTGAGGTCGGCACCACGCTCTGACCGCCTTTTACCCACGGGAAAAACACGGTCCTCAATTTTTTGGGAGGCTGAGGGAAATATATCTGTCACCAGCTAGGATCGAAACCCGGACTTTCCAGTCCGTTGTCACCTGCTCTACCAAATGAGCTACATACAGAACTATTAGACTGATTAGTGATATATTTCAAAAGCAGTTTGCCGTAAAAATGTTGGGACACCGTATGTACTCATATACCACTCTCAGTCCAATCTATGCGCTCTCAGCCCACTCTATGTGCTCTCAGTCCACTCTATGTCCTCTCAGTCTACACTCTGTCCACTCTGTGTGCTCTAAGTCCACTCTATGTCCTCTCAGTCTACTCTCTGTCCTGTCAGTCCACACTCAGTCAACTCTCTGACCTCTAAGTCCACTCTATGTCCTCTCAGTCCACTCCATGTCTTCTCATTCCACTCTATGTCCTCTCAGTCCACTCCATGTCCTCTCAGTCCACTCCCCGTCTTCTCAGTCCACTCTAAGTCCTCTCAGTCCACTCCCTCACTTCTCTGTCATCTCAATGTCCTCTCAGACTACTCCCTGACCTCTCAGTCCACTCTATGTCCTCTCAGTCCATGCCCTGACTTCTCAGTCCACTCTATGTCCTCTGAGTCCACTCCCAGTCTTCTCAGTCCACTATATGTCCTCTCTGTTCACTCTCAGTCCACTCTATGTCCTCTCAGTCCACTCGCTGTCTTCGCAGTCCAGTCTATGCCCTCTTAGTCCACTCCCTGTGTTCTCAGTCCACTCCATGTCTTCTCAGTCCACTCTATGTCCTCTCAGTCTACTCCATGTCTTCTCATTCCACTCTATGTCCTCTCAGTCCACTCCATGTCCTCTCAGTCCACTCCCCGTCTTCTCAGTCCACTCTAAGTCCTCTCAGTCCACTCCCTGTCTTCTCAGTCCACTCAATGTCCTCTCAGTCTACTCCCTGACCTCTCAGTCCACTCTATGACCTCTCAGTCCACTCTGTGTCATCTCAGTCCACGCCCTGACTTCTCAGTCCACTCTATGTCCTCTGAGTCCACTCCCAGTCTTCTCAGTCCACTCTATGTCTTCTATGTTCACTCTCAGTCCACTCTATGTCTTCTCTGTTCACTCTCAGTCCACTCTATGTACTCTCAGTCCACTCGCTGTCTTCGCAGTCCAGTCTATGCCCTCTTAGTCCACTCCCTGTGTTCTCAGTCCACTCTATGTCTTCTCAGTCCACTCTATGTCCTCTCAGTCCACTCCATGTCTTCTCATTCCACTCTATGTACTATCAGTCCACTCCCTGTCTTCTCAATCCACTCTATGTCCTTTTAGTCCACTCTATGTTCTCTGAGTCCACTCCCAGTCTTCTCAGTCCACTCTATGTCTTCTCTGTTCACTCTCAGTCCACTCTATGTCCTCTCAGTCCACTCGCTGTCTTCGCAATCCAGTCTATGCCATCTTAGTCCACTCCCTGTGTTCTCAGTCCCCTCTATGTTTTCTCTGTCCACTCTATGTCCTCTCTGTCCACTCCATGTATTCTCATTCCACTCTATGTACTCTCAGTCCACTCCCTGTCTTCTCAATCCACTCTATGTTCTTTTAGTCCACTCTACGTCCTCTCAGTAAACTCCAAGTCTTCTCAGTCCACTCTATGTCGTCTGAGTCCACTCCCTGTCTTCTCAGTCCACTCTATGTCCTCTCAGTACACTCCATGTCCTCTCAGTCCACTCCCCGTCTTCTCAGTCCACTCTATGTACTCTCAGTCCACTCCCTGTCTTCTCTATTCACTCTATGTCCTCTCAGTCCACTCCCAGTCTTCTCAGTCAACTCTATCTCTTCTCTGTTCACTCTCAGTCCACTCAATGTCCTCTCAGTCCACTCGCTGTCTTCGCAGTCCAGTCTATGCCCTCTTAGTCCACTCCCTGTGTTCTCAGTCCACTCTATGTCTTCTCAGTCCACTCTATGTCCTCTCAGTCTACTCCATGTCTTCTCATTCCACTCTATGTCCTCTCAGTCCACGCCATGTCCTCTCAGTCCACTCCCCGTCTTCTCAGTCCACTCTAAGTCATCTCAGTCCACTCCCTGTCTTCTCAGTCCACTCAATGTCCTCTCAGTCTACTCCCTGACCTCTCAGTCCACTCTATGTCCTCTCAGTCCACTCTGTGTCCTCTCAGTCCACGCCCTGACTTCTCAGTCCACTCTGTGTCCTCTGAGTCCACTCCCAGTCTTCTCAGTCCACTATATGTCTTCTCTGTTCACTCTCAGTCCACTCTATGTCCTCTCGGTCCACTCGCTTTCTTCGCAGTCCAGTCTATGCCCTCTTAGTCCACTCCCTGTGTTCTCAGTCCACTCTATGTCTTCTCAGTCCACTCTATGTCCTCTCAGTCCACTCCATGTCTTCTCATTCCACTCTATGTACTCTCAGTCCACTCCCTGTCTTCTCAACCCACTCTATGTCCTTTTAGTCCACTCTATGTCCTCTCAGTCTACTCCAAGTCTTCTCAGTCCACTCTATGTCCTCTGAGTCCACTCCCAGTCTTCTCAGTCCACTCTATGTCTTCTATGTTCACTCTCAGTCCACTCTATGTCTTCTCTGTTCACTCTCAGTCCACTCTATGTCCTCAGTCCACTCGCTGTCTTCGCAGTCCAGTCTATGCCCTCTTAGTCCACTCCCTGTGTTCTCAGTCCACTCCATGTCTTCTCAGTCCGCTCTATGTCCTCTCAGTCCACTCCATGTCTTCTCCTTCCACTCTATGTCCTCTCAGTCCCCTCCATGTCCTCTCAGTCCACTCCCCGTCTTCTCAGTCCACTCTAAGTCCTCTCAGTCCCCTCCATGACTTCTCAGTCCACTCAATGTCCTCTCAGTCTACTCCCTGATCTCTCAGTCCACTCTATGTCCTCTCAGTCCACTCTGTGTCCTCTCAGTCCACGCCCGGACTTCTCAGTCCACTCTATGTACTCTGAGTCCACTCCCAGTCTTCTCAGTCCACTCTATGTCTTCTCTGCTCACTCTCAGTCCACTCTATGTCCTCTCAGTCCACTCGCTGTCTTCGCAGTCCAGTCTATGCCCTCTTAGTCCACTCCCTGTGTTCTCAGTCCACTCTATGTCTTCTCAGTCCACTCTATGTCCTCTCAGTCCACTCCATGTCTTCTCACTACACTCTATGTCCTCTGAGTCCACTCCCAGTCTTCTCAGTCCACTCTATGTCTTCTCCATTCACCCTCAGTCCACTCTATGTCCTCTCAGTCCACTCGCTGTCTTCGCAGTCCAGTCTATGCCCTCTTAGTCCTCTCCCTGTGTTCTCAGTCCACTCTATGTCTTCTCAGTCCACTCTATGTCCTCTCAGTCCACTCCATGTCTTCTCATTCCACTCTATGTACTCTCAGTCCACTCCCTGTCTTCTCAATCCACTCTATGTCCTTTTAGTCCACTCTATGTCCTCTCAGTCCACTCCCAGTCTTCTCAGTCCACTCTATGTCGTCTGAGTCCACTCCGTCTTCTCAGTCCACAGTATGTCCTCTCAGAACACACTCCCTGTGTTCTCAGTCCACTCTATGTCCTCTCAGTCCACTCTATGTCCTCTCAGTCCTCTCCCTGTGTTCTCAGTCCACTCTATGTCTTCTCAGTCCACTCTATGTCCTCTCAGTCCACTCCATGTCTTCTCATTCCACTCTATGTACTCTCAGTCCACTCCCTGTCTTCTCAATCCACTCTATGTCCTTTTAGTCCACTCTATGTCCTCTCAGTCCACTCCCAGTCTTCTCAGTCCACTCTATGTCGTCTGAGTCCACTCCGTCTTCTCAGTCCACAGTATGTCCTCTCAGAACACACTCCCTGTGTTCTCAGTCCACTCTATGTCCTCTCAGTCCACTCTATGTCCTCTCAGTCCACTCTATGTCCTCTCAGTCCTCTCCCTGTGTTCTCAGTCCACTCTATGTCCTCTTAGTTCCCTCTATGTCCTCTCAGTCCACTCCTTGCTTTCTCAGTCCAATCTATGTTCTCTCAGTCCACTCCCTGACTTCTCAGTCCACTCTATGTCCTCTTAGTCCACTCCCTGTCTTCTCAGTCCACTCTATGTCCCTTCAGTCCACTCTATGTCCTCCCAGTCCACTCCCTGTCTTCACAGTCCACTCCCTGTCTTCTCAGTCCACCCCCTGTCTTCTCAGTCCACTCAATGTCCTCTTAGTTTACTCCCTGTCCTCTCAGTCCACTCTATGTCCTCTCAGTCCTCTCTATGTCCTCTTAGTCCACTCTATGTCCTCTGAGTCCACTCAATGTGCTCTAAATCCACTCTGTATGGTCTCAGTCCACTCTATGTCCTCTCAGTCCACTCTATGTGCTCTTAGTCCACTCTATGTGCTCTGGGCCCACTCTCTCTCTCCTCTCAGTCATATCTGGTTCTTCTCTGTCCGCTCACAGTCCCACCAGTTCACTCTCTGAATTGTCACTCTACTCTATGTCCTCTCAGTCCACTCAATGTCCTGTCAGGCCACTCTTTCTTCTCCGTCCACTCTCTCTCTCTCATCTTAGTCCAATGTGGTTCCTCTCAGTCCACTCTCTGTCCTCTGAGTCCATTTTCTGCCCACTGAGTCCCCTCTCTGAGCTTGGACTCCTCTCTCTGTCCTCTCAGTCCACTCTATGTGCACTCAATCCACTCTCTGTCCTCTCTGCTTCCTCTCAGTTCACTCACAGTCAAACCAGTACTCTCTCTGTACTCATATTCCCCTGTCTGAATTCTTAGTCCACTTTATGTCCTCTCAGTCCACGCAGTGTTCTTTCAGTCCATTCTCTGTCCTCTCAGTCCACTGTATGTGCTCTCAGTGTATTTCCTTTCCTGTCATTGGGGATTATATGATCTGGTTTTGCAACAATTTGCATATCTGTCATACTCATACATATTTTTTGGGATTGCATTTATTCGGGGGTTCGAACCCGGGTAATAATTTGTTTGTTGTACAGTTCTTTGCCGTACGGGTATCTTGAGCTGTAAGCATAGTGTCATTGCGACTCTGGTGTTCTGTCTGTAAACTACGTCCACGATTTAATACAGTTACAACTTATTACCTTTTCAAATACATGATGGCAGCTTTTCTCTCATCGCTATCGCTAAGGAGTGTAGTGTTGGCTCCCATGCATACATGCTTAATTTGATTTACGTAGTAGCCTTGCGCGCGTCCGCCATGACAGTTCGCCTTGGCAACAGTTTATTGTATTATACCTAATGATGAAAACATCCTACCTGTTGAACATCAACAATCTCTTCAACCATAACAAACTTTTGCATATTTTGTATTACATAATATATTCGCCTTAATAATAAAGAGAGAAATGCGCACATTCGTGCAGAAAAGTTTGTCTTGCTTCAAGTCAAGTCGCCTTAATGTCCAGGTTGATTATTTATGTGAGAGGCCTACTAAGCGAGTTTAGCCGAAAGCATATTTGTCATGATGATTGAGTAAATCGAGTAAACTCAAGAAGAATGTATGATATTCCAAGCTGAGTGAAATGCTCTGTATGACTATTTCAGGTACGTATAGTCTGTAGGAAAGAGGGTGACATTAGTTTCATTTAATGTAAAAGTGTTCTGAAGTTTATCCTGATTTACTTAAGAGCAAAATCGTCCACCTCTCCTGGTGCTAGTGGACGAGACTAACATTTTACTAATTGGTTTTCCGATATATTTTTTTAATATATGGATTTGAGGGAGATGGGATATTTCAGTTTCTGTTTCAAAACCAGTCTTAAATAAACCCATATAATATGCTTTATAACTGATGTTAGAGACTGGATTAATCTTGCACGGGATAGGGACCAATGGCGAGCTTAAGTGAGGACGACAATGAATCTTCGGGTTCCTTAAAAGCCACAAGTAAGTGTATGGTAACTAATCAAGTATGTTGGTCAAGGGCATTAAGATAATTATACCTTTTATGGAACTTTAAGATTGTGACATATTTGTCAATCAGAATGTAATCTTTCCTAATAAAGCGGTTTTCAGTTCCATTCTCTCTCAAACGGAAATTAAGCTTAATGTATCAAATGTGTGACAGTGTTTTGTTATTGTAGTCGCGGTGCCAATAGCGTATAGATAATCTAAGTTAGTGCATGTCGAATTGACATTTAGCCTAATTAACATAACTCCACCTCCTACAAAAAATTGATCATCCCATTTGGTGGGTTGGAAATCTATATTAGCTGACTATTGACTATTAGTTGTTCATTAGAAATACTTCAAGACCTGAATGACGATGCAAGAATCTAAATACCAGTACAGTTATTTAGTATGTGTCATTTGACTGTCTTTCTTCACTCTCGCCCTGCACCTAATTTATTGACACCATGTTATATCCATATAGACTTTTCTGATTGTCGCTCCCCTCAGATCTTGTGGCACTAGTGGTAGTGGTGTGTTGTTACCATCTCTCATGAATTGTAGTTGTCTTAAGAGCATGTTACCAGGAAGGTGTTTCTGACATCGGAGCTGTTAATGAGCTCATGTCGAAATATCCCCTGAAACTGCTCATATAGGCCTATATCTTCATAGCATATAGGTCTAGATCAATATAAAAATCCTATTGTCTATACTAACTGCAAAAGATGTCAAAACTTGCTTGAAATATTGCATTAACAAACAATGGGGGATATTTGGAAAGCCTAGTTGTGTTGCCATCCTCCGTGAATGCCAAAGATGATGTCATGCCACATGCAAGATGATTTTAATGCAATCGCCACTCTTCGCTATCTGGGTGAGCACTATCTACTCAAGAGCTGCGGGCGTTACTAATGACAATAAAAAATTATGATCTCTGTCACCTAATTTTTGTGCACGATAAAGTTTAAAGTTTGGTATCTTTTTTTTTTTTTCTGTTGTAATAGATTGTCCAAGCAATATAAGATATTTCAAAATAACTGTAAAACATTCCTGAATTTGTAGAGGAGGGCATTTTGAGTCATTTGAGGTAGGAAATGAAGGCATGTCCGCCGAAGCCTGCTTTAAGAAATATGTCATTGTAAAAGTGCTAACTGCTGCAGGTAACAAGTTGCTTGAAATTAAAACTCTTTTTGGTAATTGTGGTGGTTCACTCCACCATCTATTTTTTTTTTTGGTAATTATGTAAATAGGAATGACCAAGTGACCGAGGTATGTGACAAAGTTAATGGGTTAGTTGAGGGGATATATAAGTAACTAGCCTACTAACCTTGTCATATACCTTGTCTCATGTCACTTAACTATCTCCTCAACTAACCCACTAACCTTGTCACATACCTCGCTTCATGTCACTTAACTATTCCCTCAACGGTTAAATGAACGCTGAGGCATGGATAAATATATATTCATCCATGGCTGAGATAGTTCCCTTCCCATTTCGGTTCCACAGCTATAGTTTTCTCCTCAGTAATACCAACATAACTTCGGTGACATTACGAAAGTTCCACGCTAGTGTACTTTCAGGCTACGCCTTGCATATACGAACCTGTGACAGGTTAGGTTAGTTTAGGCTTTTATTATGCCTTGCTTATACGAACCTCTGCAGGACCTCTGGAAAAACAACTAAGGAAGAGACTAGTGAAGTACTTTATATGGAGTGTGGCATTGTATGGGGGCAGAAACGTGGACATTAGGACGAAGTGAAGAGAAGCGAATGGAAGCATTTGAAATGTAGATTCGGAGAAGAATTGAATGTGTGAAGTGGACAGATAGAATAAGAAATGAAGCTGTGCTAGAAAGAGTGGGTGAAGAAAGAATGATGCTGAAACTGATCAGAAAGAGGAAAAGAAATTGGTTGGGTTACTGGCTGAGAAGAAACTGGCTACTGAAGGATGCACTGGAAGGAATGGTGAACGGGAGAAGAGTTCAGGGCAGAAGAAGATATCAGATGATAGACAACATTAAGATATATATGGATCGTATGAGGAGACAAAGAGGAAGGCAGAAAATAGGAAAGATTGGAGAAAGCTGGGTTTGCAGTGAAAGACCTGCCCTTGAGCAGAACAGTAAATGAATGAATGATATCAGTGAAGAATACAATGCATGCAGTTCTAAGTTGTGTTTCTCCATTCTCCTGTAACTTCATCCTTCTTAGCCTCTATTATTTTCGTAAACACCTTATTCTCAAACACCCTTAGCCTTTGTTCCTTTCTTAAAGTGAGAATCCAAGTTTCACAACCATACAGAACAACTGGTAATATAATTGAAGAGTCCACTGCAAGAATGATGGATGTCACTTTCTGTCAATGCATAGGTTAAGACATATAGAATGTACATACAGAGTTATATGGCATTAACACTGATAGTAATTGTCCAGTAATGATAGGAAAATCACAGTTAAGCTTTGAGCGCTAAGCATTTCAAACTTTCAATTGCTTCTCCTGCAAAATGTATTCCAAATGACATCCATCATTCTTGCAGTGGACTCTTCAATTGTTTTATAATTCTAACTTTCAGCTTTTTTGAGAACAGACTGGATGACAAAAGCTTCTGAACCGAGTAATAACAGGCATTTCCCATAATTTGCTCCCGAGTGTCATTTATATTTGTTACTGTTGCTATTATTAAAAACATAAATGATAAAATTAATCTCCATAAATACCTGGCCCTGAATATTAAAAACGAAGGCTTATTGGACCTAAAATTCCGTTTCCTGATTGTAAGATTCACACAGCCTCCTATCCAGAAAGTATGTAGTGGTCAGATTGTGAAAATGACAATAGTACCAAGGTGGATACCATGTCACTTCTGTAGTTCTGCCTTTAGTGGGTCGCCACTTCCTGTCCAGGTCGGGGCTTTCACCCGGCTATTGTATTGTAATGAGAGTAGTTCACTCAACCTGACGTAGTTCTGAGGTGCTAACAGATGCCGTAACTCTGCAGTCGGTGATGTGCTGATGTTCCGACCACTTCACGTGATTCCGCCTCTTATCTTGTCTCTCGGGTCAGACGGGGAGGTCGGCAGATAAGCCATGCGGACCGTAGCTGACCCTCCCCATTGTCCAGACAATGCAGACAATGCACCACGATTCAATTTCCACCACGTGTAGTTACGTAACCCTTGCGTGTGTATAAATTGGCTCCCCCCTTTTGCATTCAATCATTTGAATGTGCGACATTCTTCAAGGAACGTCGTCTGTTAAGGTTAGTCAATCTACATACATTGTGCTAGCTAATATATTTAAAACAATTTCTATTTCGTTGATATGATAAAAGAAAGAAGAGTTTAAACGTTGGTGTGAAATCTAAAGGCACATCCTAACTTGTATATACAGTAAAACCTGTTCAAGACGGAAGTGACATACAGTAAAACCTGTGTTAAACGACCAATGCTGGTACCATGAAAAATTGGTCTTTCAGAGGGATGGTCTGTCAATAGGGAGAGTTATTTTACACATGAATGGATTAAAACGTTTCTGTGTTAATCAAATAAAAACGTGGAAAATTTTGCTAACAATAAAAGCTTGCAATTAGAACTTTATTTCTTATTTTACGTTATTTTTTCAATTTCCTTCTTCAATTCCCCTTCACAAAATCATAAATTGAACTCTGCTTAACGTTTTTACATTTCCTTTTTACAATCTCATTTTCAAAACTGTTCTTTAACATGTTAAGAAGTTCATTTACTGTATATGTTCTCGATTCATACAGTCCTTCAGTGGTGCCGATTGTTGAATTAACTCAATATTACATAAGGCTTGTTCTAGTCACATTTTTTCGGATTGAAATTCTCTCTTGACTTCATCCTCGTCATCAGTGGGTTGATCGCCGGATTTTTCTAATAGGCAGGAGGAAGAAAAAATAAGCTATTGCACTGTAATTAACAAATAACGATTTGAGTTTTAATGTACGAAACGAAAAGTAAAACTGTCATACGACATGAGAAATCTTACCTTTCAAGAAACTGTGAAATAGTGGTACAAATAACCCTTTGTCATACCTCGGAGGCAGTTTGCAAGTGGTCATTGTACCTTTTCTCGTAGCAATCTCCAACATTCCTTAAGGGATTAAGGGCAGAAATGGGCATTCAACGTGAATACGATATCACTTAACAAAGTTGCCAAACATCATTTTAACTTCTAGTACTGTACGAATTTCTTGGAATTTATTTAGGCTACAGTAATGTAATAAAATACTAAATTGTAAATTGTGGACTATAGTGGACTTTATGTTGTCAGCAAACAGCTGGATACATTAAGAAGATTGATTAAATTTTTAAAATACAGTATGGTATTTTAAAAGGGGTAAAATTAAGGAAATGGCTATTCAATCAGTGGTCGGTGGTCTGGGAGAGAGGTGGTCTCTTAAAAGGGGTGTGATTTGCATTGGTTCTTTTAAAAGATCGATCTTTAGGAAGAGTGGTCTCTCAATAGGGGTGGTCTTTCAGACAGGTTTTACTGTAGTCCTATTTTTTTTTCCTTTGTGAACAGGTTTCTGTATTATTCAGGTGTGAAATTAAAATGGAATATTTTAACATTTGTATAAATGGAAAACAAAATGGCATGCCGCAAACTGTAAGAAATACAACATATTTCGTTTAATACTACTGATATTAAATCAGCATTCTTTCGCTTTTTCCGTTGGTGAATCATCTTGATGAAAATCTCATTGTCTGTATAAAAGTTATCATAACTCACTCCTTAAACACTATTGAAGTTTAATAATCATGTTAAATTTAATATCCAACACTATACTATAATACTGTACTGTATATCACATCACATCATTTAATTGGACTAGAAGCTTTCCATTAGAAGCCTTGAATTCTGGCTTACGGTATCTAATTTCTTTGCCAGTTCAAGGGTTTGCTTTGCGGAATAGGTCCAGAAATTGGCATGGTCTTTGAGAGGCCATGAAGACCCACTCCCACAACAGTTCATTTATTTCCACATAACCAGCTGTTTTCTGTTTCTTTTTTGTGTCACCATTATTGACCGCAAGCTACTCATGATACGGTCTTTATTTTTTGAAGTGTCACACCTGAGTTTTCCACAACTGAACTTCAACTTTATTTCCCAAATGCTTCATTTCTCACTTTCCTTTAACTCGACAACTTTTATTTCACCACTTAATGATAGTGCGACATTTTTACGCAACTTTTTTTTTTACCACGAAAACACTTGTGTTCTACTGTTATACGGGTGTGAAGCATTGAAAATCTTTGCAGGGACCCGTCTGCCTAGTCAACAGGGTAATAAAATTTATGACCGCCAGGTCAACAAACCCTCTACCCTCTAAAATTTTGCAAAGAAAACTTGTTTTCATCTTAGTGACCTACATATTTTGTACATTCCTTAAATACACACTGTTTCGAAATATAGTTTACATTAAAGTAGGATGTCCAAAATATTATTTCCGTTTTGAACAGTAGCAGACATTTTCCGTTTCCGCGTTGCACAGTTTCCGTTTTATTCAGGAAAAATTACACATAATAAATGGGAATTTCGACGGGACAAATAAACAGTTCCGAAATAGACAGGATTCCGGATTATTCAGGTTCCAATTTCAATAGGTTTCACTGTAGATTATTTCCAATATAAATCCGATTGTCTTTTTAATTACTGAGCTTACATTTTAGATGTTTTAGGGTCGTGGTAAGGGAACTATAGAGATTAATAGCTTTACATTTTGTTCAATTAACTTTAGACTGGTAACCTCTTATCAGGAAAATTTGGGTATTCAAGCTTTTCAGTAAAGATCCAGTTTTGATTGGAATTAGAGGTGAAACTTCGGTATCTCCCCACACTACACAATTCCTCGGCCTCATATCAATTAAATGATCCCCTTAACTAACCCACTAAACTTGTCACGTACCTCGGCTTAATGTCACTTAGCTGTCCCCTCATTTAACCCATCAAACCTCTAAAGAATATGATTATATCTCGTGACCAGAACATAATACGAAATCGAAATATAACAATTTGAAATTTATCCTCTGAACAGGTGGAAAAATTCAAATATCTTGGAACAACAGTAACAAATATAAATGATACTCGAGAGGAAATTAAACGCAGAATAAATATGGGAAATGACTTATTATTCGGTTGAGCAGCTTATGTCATCCAGTCTGCTGTCAAAAAAAGCTGAAAGTTAGAATTTATAAAACAGTTATATTACCGGTTGTTCGTATGGTTGTGAAACTTTGACTCTCAATTTGAGAGAGGAACAGAGGTTAAGGGTGTTTGAGAATAAGGTGCTTAGAAAACTATTTGGGGCGAAGAGGGATGAAGTTACACAACGCAGAACTGTACGCATTGTATTCTTCACCTGACATAATTATGAACATTAAATCCAGACGTTTGAGATGGACAGGGCATGTAGCACGTATGGGCGAATCCAGAAATGCATATAGAGTGTTAGTTGGGAAGCTGGAGAGGAAAAGACCTTTGGGGAGGCCGAGACGTAGATGGGAGGATAATATTAAAATGGATTTGAAGGAAGTGGGATATGATGGTAGAGACTGGATTAATCTTGTTCAGGATAGGGACTCATGGCGGGCTTATGTGAGGGCTGCAATGAACCTCCCTGTTGTCTAAAAGCCTTAAATAAGTAACTCATAAATAAACTTAAAATAGACGTCAGTCTGTTGTGGCGTTGGGCGATATCGAAGATTGGCCAAATTAGAATAGGCCTATATTATAAAAATTGGAGATTTATCCTTCGAAGAGGTGGAAAAATTCAAATATCTTGGAGCAACAGTAACAAACATAAATGACACTCGGGAGGAAATTAAACGCAGAATAAATATGGGAAATGCCTGTTATTGTTCGGTTGAGAAGCTTTTGTCATCTAGTCTGCTGTCAAAAAATCTGAAAGTTAGAATTTATAAAACAGTTATATTACCGGTTGTTCTGTATGGTTGTGAAACTTGGACTCTCACTTTGAGAGAGGAACAGAGATTAAGGGTGTTTGAGAATAAGGTTCTTAGGAAAATATTTGGGGCTAAGAGGGATGAAGTTACAGGAGAATGGAGAAAGTTACACAACACAGAGCTGCACGCATTGTATACTTCACCTGACATAATTAGGACCATAAAATCCAGACGTTTCAGATGGGCAGGACATGTAGCACGTATGGGCGAATCCAGAAATGCATATAGAGTGTTAGTTGGGAGGCCAGAGGGAAAAAGACCTTTGGGGAGGCCGAGACGTAGATGGGAAGATAATATTAAAATGAATTTGAGGGAGGTAGGATATGATGGTAGAGACTGGATTAATCTTGCTCAGGATAGGGACCAATGGCGGACTTATGTGAGGGCGGCAATGAACCTCCGGGTTCCTTAAAAGCAGTGGCGTATACTGGTTAAAGGGTTTGGGCTACCGCTGACCCTATTATTACACAAAATATATCTAACAATTACTTTAATTTTAATTACTATGGTAAAACTAATAATACAAAATTATTACATTACCGGTATGTTATATTATAAACTTTTTCTTTTGTAATTTCCTTGGGCTACCGCCGGTAGCCCGCATAATACGCCCCTGCTTAAAAGCCAGTAAGTAAGTAATAATAGGCGTATATATTAAGTCTAACACGTAAAGAAGAAGATGATTATTATTCTTGAATTTATGTTAAAATATGTATAGTTTTTGTGGCATGAGAAGACACTAGAAGCAGTGGTCGGCAAAGATTACGACATATAAAATACAGCCCGCAAAACACAGCAAAGGCGAAGGTAGGAGGGGGAGGTATAACAGAAAAAGGCGAGGAACAACTTAACTTTTGTTAAGTTTTCTGTGCGCAGAGACGGACGGTGAACATACTAAACTGCTTAACTTTGAATAAATAAGTGATGGCTAAGGGGAGGAAATCATGCCTTACCCCCCTCCCCACCCTGCGTGTATATTATGGGGTGAGTCAAGAAATGCTGACCATTGCACTAGAGTTTAATACCTATAGTTTTAAGGAAGTCGAAAAAGATTTTTTTAATGGACTTTCCTTAATAGTATAATGAAAAGAAATAAATATATCTAATACGGTACTTTGAGAATTATGACCTAAAATGTGAGAATGTGTCAGTTGACTTGATCATTTAAATATGGACAGAACTTCTGTAAGTTTGTCATTTCCCGTAACTTAAATTTTTAAAATCAGTTTCCCTCATAACTTCACATTTTTTAAAGATACTGGAGAGCCACCGGCGTAGCTCAGTCGGCTGAGGCACTTGCCTGCTGATCCAGAGTTGTATTCAGGCGTGGGTTGAATTCCTGCTTGGTCTGATTACCTGGTTGAGTTTTTTTCGAGGTTTTCCCCAACTGTAAAGCGAACGTCAAGTAATCTATGGCGAATCCTCGGCCTCATCTCGCCAAATACCTTCTCACTATTACCAATCATCGACGCTAAATAACCTAGTAATTAATACAGCGTCGTTAAATAACCAAGTTCCAAGGTAGAAATTTTACACAAAAATCTCTGACCCTGCCAGGAATCGAACCCGAGCCGATTACTCTGGAGGCAGACATGCTACCATAGAGCAAACTGACGGACTTCACAATAAAATGTCATTTTTATAAATGTAATAAAATAGGCAATAAGAAACTACATTAGATCAGTAGCGGCCGGTGATCAAAATCCTCGGTGAGGCCAGATGCAACTAGTTTAAGTGCCTCCGATAAGAAATGTTTGTTTATGATATTAATTATTATTGTTATTATATTATTAATATCATTATTACTGTATTATTATTATTACTATTATTAGTCTATTCTTATTACTATCAATGAAAAATAATAATTTCACTCACCAAATAATCTGTTATGCTCAGAGTTTCAGTGATTGTTTCAGTGTGATGAAGCATCCCATATTATGTGTTGAAATTCCCCTTTCTTTCTTTTCTTTTTATTTTTTTTTCCTTTGACAGCAACAAACAAGGACAAGAGAAGTTTATTTTGCATCACATTACGGCATAACCATTTGTTGCCCATACCAGGATGCAATAGAAACTCGCGTTTTAAGATTATGTGTCAGAAAAATTATCAGCGATGTCGTAGGTATCTCTGTAGCCTCTCTCTTTATTTAAAACTTCTTTTCTTTTAGTATTATTTCTTCTCGAAAAAGGACACTCTAACAATGAATTAACTGCACCAGCATTATTTCTCTCATTTGTTTCTGTTTATATTTTCCCAAAATACATAACAACATTGGCCCAGATTCACTACTGTACTACGAAGTACAATAGTAGAACACTCTCGCTTATGTCATAAACTGAGACATAAGGGGAGAGAATCGAGTGGGTTTCTGCCTGCCAAAGAGCTGGAATTTTGTTATTTATGGCCTAGTTAGGAAGACAAGTCACCACTGCTATTCCCACCCCACTCTACCCTTGAGGCCGGCCCATGGATGGGACGAGTGAAACCTGACCAGGCCAGCCGAATTGTGCCTCAGCTATAACGTTTTAAGCGTAAACTCAAAGCCCGCGAAAGGACATGAAATGCATTAAGCCAGATCCGGCACGAACGATTCTGGCCTCAGGAACAAATTTTACTGCAAAACAGGTCTATATACATCACAAGCCAGACCCGGCACGAGTGATCCCGGCCTCAGGAACAAATTTTACTGCAAAACAGGTCTATATACATCACAAGCCAGACCCGGCACGAGTGATCCCGGCCTCAGGAACAAATTTTACTGCAAAACAGGTCTATATACATCAAAGTTTTCAAATACTTCTACAGCGATATATGCTTCATTCAAATAACTAATACATTATACAGGGACATCATTTTATTTTTACTTCAATTTTTATTGTACCTGAGTTTTTGAATGTACTTCACTCCCACCCCTTCTACTAAGGAAGTTCCAACTCCGCACAGAACCAAGACCGCAGATAGTAAGCAGTACTGAGTTACTGAGTATAGTACGTTCCAGAAATATGTTCGCGTTTTTCAGTGACGAAAGAGCTTTCAATATTGAATCATATTTTCGCACAGGTACTGTCCGTTTGCCTACGTCGCATCCCGATTTCCCCCACCTGCTTCTGCTCGCCCCTCTGTAATAGCTGGGCTGTCTTAGCTCTTTTCTGAAAACATTAATTTCTCTTAGGAATTGGAAGTTTACGTAATATTATACAGCTGTTTAATTTAACTTAAATAAAAGGGCCTCGTTAAGTAATTAACTGTCACGTGATTTCCTCCCTTTCTACAATCCTGCGGCATAACCACTTGGACGGACAGTAGATAGCATGTCTGAGTAATTTTATATTTTCGGGTCGGGCAGAAGTGAAGATTGAATTTACAGTACGTAGAGTAGGTACAGAATTATTTCAACATGAGTTACTAGTACGAAGGACGAAACTGGCAATTGGAATTAGATGCAATAGTCTATAGTGCGATAATATGCACAAAAGAACTGAAGCCTGTATCGAAATGAACTGCCACCATTTTCAAAATTGTGTTTAAATATTCATATTATGGTTATTTTTCAATTTAACTTCTTTCTCTATATTGTACGCTAATGTGCTGTAGACAGTATAATATACCCTGCATAATGAATACGTTCGCATGGATAACTCACTTCGTGAGTAAAAACACTTATTCTTAATACAGTACTGTACTTTGATTAAAGAAAAACCTAATGAAAATTATCAAACTCAAAATCGCGATATTTCCTAGTTTACGTAAATGGATGAACTACCTTTCTTCCCTCCTATACCTAGTAGAGTGATTTGTGTTTTACGCCAGTATCATCGAACTCTAGTCTTGGAGGGGGGAGCAAGCGGTGTTTCCGGTTCTCTAAAGGTATAGACAGGTTAATATTAAAAATGTTAGTAAAAATAAAATGATGTCCCTGTATAAAAACACAAAATTTGATTTAAGTTATGCCAAGTGACTGAGGCCCGGCCTCACTTGCCTCAGTCAATCAGCCGCCACTGCATTAGATTGCTTCATTTGCAAGGTTCGTCTATAATATTAACTTTCATATCATTCATCAGAAGGAGATTGACATTAACTCAGACATCCGATATCTTTATCCTTCAGATGGACTCGGTGTCTGCCCCTTGTCTTGTCCCCTGTTATCAAATGTAGTGGCCTGATGCCTCGCTGATGACATGGCAAAAACTGCACTACTTGCGAAAGTCAAGTCTAAGTTCAATATTTCCATAAGAGCGAGGATAAGACGAGCCAATCACTCTAGTCTGGAAATTTAATTATGATAATTTCATTGTAAATAATTATTTGGGTTAACATTTTGCAGAAAGGAACCAACTCACACTATACCTAAACTGAGAAAAATGCACTTTAAAGTTAAACGTGAGCGATCAATAAAATTCACAAGTAAATATAACTACATTCTTATTGCTTTAACCAAAAGGATATTATAATGAAGTATCTCTGTTCAAAATATGGATCCTTGGAAATATTTAATTATTGAAACATGAAATTTGTTTGTGGGTTGGTTCCTTTCTGTAGAATGCTGTCCATGTAAGAATGCTTATCACAAAATAACTTCATATTTTGTTTTAATAATCTTTTTCAACTTGGCGAGGTTGCAAACACAAAGAATATTAATAAGTTAGTATCATTTAAGGTGTGACATATACCCTGTGTTAATTTAAAAACTTGCTACCTTGAATAATTCTAGACTCCACTGCTGTGGAGTAACAGCATGTCGTCCACACCTGTGGAGTAACGTCAGCGCGTCTGGCCGTGAAACCAGGTGGCCCGGGTTCGAATCCCGGTCGGGGCAAGTTACCTGGTTGAGGTTTTTTCCGGGGTTTTCCCTCAACCCAATATTAGCAAATGCTGGGTAACTTTCGGTGCTGGACCCCGGACTCATTTCACCGGCATTATCACCTTCATTTCATTCAGACGCTAAATAACCTAGATGTTGATACAGCGTCGTAAAATAATCCAATTAAAAAAACAGCATGTCTGGCCCGGGTTCAAATCCTGGTTGGGACAAGTTATCTGATCGAGGTTATTTCCAAGGTTTTCCCTCAACTCATTAACAGCTATAAATGCTGGGTAACTTTTGGCACTGGACCCTGGCCTCATTTTGTTAAAATAACCAATTAATGATAATAATAATAATAATAATAATAATAATAATAATAATAATAATAATAATTTTAGATGTGCGAGGGACACGATTTTGAGGAAAAACACGTCGATTTAGTTTCCAAGGTGGAAGTTCCACTGCTGATTGCACTTTCTGTTCCACTCCATCTCCACCCAATTTCCGAATTTCAAGTTGCACCCTCTATCTTCAGACACACAATTTTAAAGGAGATGATAAACGCTATTCGTCTACAAAGAAATATTTCGTCATCTGTTTCTGAGATAGAGCCAGGATCATATCATTTAATGAATTAAAGTTCAGTTGATATTAGACCGTATTATGAAGATACTTTGCTATTAGTGTATACTAGAAAGCAGATCTGTTGTTTGCCTGGCATGATTAGAGTTCATATTGTGGAAATGTCTGCCGTTTTTTTTTAAGTTCATTTATACACGTTTTAACATCTTAAGTCATGTCGCACGTGTAGGATCTTTGAGTATTTATCAGTAGGCCGTGAACTACTGTTGTGATTCTGTTTATATTGTCATTTGTTATAAATGAAGGGTACACAATTCTCGTAAGTGTGATATCATCATGTAATTCATTATATTACTGATTTTTTTTTTTAATCCAATGCCACCAGGTTGTCTTTTCGACATTTCTGGTCTTCTCTCCTGACCGTGGCTTAGTTGTAACCCACTTCTGAGGTTGGGGCGCCTGGAAGGCGGAGTTACATTACCCCGATGATGTTATAGGATGATTATGATAATGTGGTGCCAGGAGAGGTCTTAAATCTAAACTTAACCTAAATTCCAGACCATGGACGAACACAGGAATAATCCCCTTTAAGGAAAAATTCCTGTGCTCTAACCGGGAATCGAACCCGGGACCTCATGAACTATAGCCAGAAGCTCTGATCACTAGACCATGAGGCTGGTATATCATTAAATTAAGTGTATTTTGAGACTTTGCCTTGCATAATAGTTTCAAACAAATTGTAAAAGTTCCATAGCATTAGCAGCATTAGATCACCATGGATACAGTAATCCTTTCCTACTTTTTCATTAGGAACGGCAATAAATTTTGCAGTAATATCACAGTTTAGTATATACAGTCGCGAAGCTCAATACGTAGTAAATATGCAAACATTAGACAGTTGCTCACCACTAGGATCGCTAATATCGCCTCATTACAGGCAATGCAAAATAGTACCGTCACAGTCTATTGTTTCTAGCACCCTCAAAATTCAAGCTTCGTGACTATATAGTAGATTGGGGTAATATACTGAATTAGAAGTTGATATTACCTTTAAGATAGTTGTGATTTTGATTGTTTTTTCCGTGTACCCTTTAAATGGCTTGTATTCATTTTTAATCCCAGTAATCGAGTATTGTTCTCTAGGATGAACACACATGGCTATCAAATTACCTGTATTATTAATTTTCTGTAATTCATCCCTACGAACTAATAAAAAAAAATCAAGTTTTGCACGACAGATTTGTCATGCATCTGTCAGAACTATAACAGGACGCGTGGTGTGACAAGGTTCAAACAGTAAATGTAGTCAAGTGAAACAAGCCTCACTGTTAGACATAAAACCTAATAAGAATAACTCTTCATGAAGTAATAATTAGTGGCGAATGTGTCTAGAAGTTTTGCTGTTTATGTTTGTATGTACTGATGAATGTACGCAATGAGATTCAGGTTCAGACAGCCTGCAGAAGACGACGATGATCTAGAACAGCGGTCATCAGCACAGTGCTCCCTCGGGCTAGCGTCTCTTACCCGCGAATAAGAGACTGCACTATGGTGCATCTGTGGCTGTTGGTGGATATACTTTCTCTCTCTCTCTGCTGCACGACAGGGCATATTATGGTGCACCGTTTACCCTTTACCTATTTCAGCGAGTGCTGACGATCACTGATTTAGAAGAACTGAACAATTTATTACAGTAGTACAGAAAATGTATATTTTTTTTTTTTAGTAGATTATTTTACGACGCTTTATCAACATCTTAGGTTATTTAGCGTCTGAATGAGATGGTGATAATGCCGGTGAAATGAGTCCGGGGTCCAACACCGAAAGTTACCCAGCATTTGCTCATATTGGATTGAGGGGAAAAACCTCAACCAGGTAACTTGCCCCGACCGGGAATCGAATCTGGGCCACCTGGTTTCGCAGCTAGACGCGCTAACCGTTACTCCACAAGTGTGGCCTAAAAAATGTATAAAACTTCAAACTTTATTGACCAGAAATATTTAGTTTCTGTTGCTTGTCTTGTGTTCTAAATGGCTTATATTAATTTTTAAGCCCAGTAACTTCATCGTATTATTGTTATTCATTAAATGACATTTCTTGCTGAATAGAAACTAGGTGTTTCACAATTACGCTGGAAAGCCTTTTTCAGAGTACAATGAACCCGACATTTACTTGTATCATTTTTGCGCGAACTCTACGTAACCTTTTTCTCTGACAGTGGGCTACATGTCCCTGAGGTCGAGGAGGAGGAGGAGGAGGAGGTATGGAGTAGAAAAGGAAACCAAATTTTTCCTGTTAAGAACGGCTCAAGTGAATGTCAGGCCCATTATCCTAATGTTGAAATGTAAATAATGGTTTGTTGTAATGCACGCACAGGTATTGATAATAGCAGTTCAGAATTTCCTTTTAGTGTAGGTCTCTCGGTTCATAGTACGTGGACGACAGTGTAAATATGTAATTCTCACATCATTCTTCCAACACGCAGGCATTTTGGAATTTGGTAGAGATCAAGTTGTCATCTTTTCTAACCTCACTCTCTTCCCTCGCTTTTCATTATAATCACACTAAAACAGTATATTATGGAATTCAATAGGGTCGAATGCACTTTTTTATATTATGTACGTATGTTTTCACATTTATTCAGCACACTGTTACTTATTAACTCTTCATACGAATTTTTATGTAGCTTAAAGGACTTTATTTTTTTGTGTCACCACGCTTACGTAAACAAGTAAACTGACGTAAAAAAACAATGGAGTGTATAGAATAAAGTGGGTAAAGAGGGCAGCACAGTCGTGAGTAATTCAATGGCTGCGTTAAACGCTCGAAAGTTGCAGTACTGGTTTGTAGCAGGTCGTGGAGTGTAACTGTATGACAAGTGGAGTAATGTCGCGATGAATGAAGTAATTTGCGAATGAAAATAATTTATTATATTTGAACAGACAGATTTGACTTAAGCTTACTGAGTGTAAATCGACTTTTACAATGCCTAAAGGTAAGTTCTGTATCTGACATTGAGATCTTAGGTGCCTACGCCTCTTTCGTGTTTAGTAGTTTACATAGATCGACAAGACAGCTACATGACTGTGCACTTAATCCGTAATTGGTAGTTAACCAACGTCACATAATTAATGGTGAAAAGATGTACCTGTTGAACGACAATCTTTTTAGCTGTGACAAAGGTCAAGGCCACCTTTGTTTTACATAAAATGCACTTCAGTGTTCATGTGAATCAATTGATATGCGAGAGACCTACTTACGCGAGTTTGACAGAATGCAGTTTAGATGTCATGATGATTGAGCAACTTGAGCAAATTCAAGGAGGTTATTATAATATTTTGAACTGAGTGATATGCTCCATATCACTTTCATGTACGTTGTATAGTATGGTCATTGGGAAGGGTATTGAAGATGAGATCCGCTTCATTCATATTATGTTTGGAATTCTTGATCCACATATTGCGTTTATTTGTTCATTTGAATTGTATAGGATCTATATATAATCGGACAAATATGTTGGCCAAGGGAATTAAGGTATACTTTCATGTAGCGTTAAGATTCTGACTTATTTCTATCTTTACTAACTAATCTTTCCTGGTCAAGCGGTTTTCAATTTCTTTCTCTTTCAAACAAACTAATAGGCCTATACGTAGGTATATGACAAATTATAACAAACAGTCTTTTAAGGACTGAATTGAGTGCATCCCGGATTGACATTTAGTATTGCAAAAATTTATAAATTATTTCCATTGACCATTATTTATTTTGTCTTCATTCTGGAGAATACATCATGACCTGAATAATGGTAGAAGGACCTACATTCAGTCGTTTGATTTGTATCGTTTCTTTGTTTACATTCTTGCACTTTAACACATTTTACATGCATGTAGACTTCCACTTGCTTAGTAATTTAATCACTCCTCTGAGACATATTTCATTTCATTTAATTTATTGTATTCCATAGCTCTTATACTAACATTGAAGCTTTAAGATGTGGAACAAATCAAGCGTTAACTATACTGGTACAAGTTTTTGACGAGATGAGGTAGAAGTCTCAATTTGTGTAGTAGGCCTACTTGTGAATTATTAGTTAATCGTTCACAAATTGTCATTGTGAATTAATTATATTTGTTAAGTATATCTTTGTTATATCGTGCACCAGTCCTGGTAAGATGATAAAATACACAAAAAAATTATCCATTTTTCAAGAAAATATTCTTATTCCTTCCTCCTGTTCCATATTAATAAGTTATTGTGTATAAGTCTGTCTTTTCAAGTCTTAACTCTGTGATCCTGTCAATGCATTTGCAGTTTCATTTGAAACATCAGTTATGTAGGTATATAGGGTCTAATATTTTGAAAGGAGGTAGTATTCACAAAAACAAAAAAAGTATTAGACATACATAATGTTCCGTTCACCATTCCTTCCAGTGCACCCTTCAGTAGACAGTTTCTTCTCATTCTTTTTCTCTTCCTGATCAGTTTCAGCATCATTCTTTATTCACACACTCTTTCCAATACAGCTTCATTTTTATTTCTCTCTGTCCATTTCACACATTCCATTCTTCTCCATATCTACATTTCAAATGCTTCTAGTCTCGTCTCCATTTCGTCGTAATGTCCATACAAGTCACACTCCACACAAGGCACTTCACTAGTCTCTTCCTTTATTGCTTTTCCAGAGGTCCGCAGAATATGCTCCTTTTTCTATTAAGAGCTTCCTTTGCCATTACTATCCTACTTTTGACTTCCTGGCAGCAGCTCATATTACTGCTTATAGTACACCCAAGTATTTGAAGCTGTCCACTTGCTCTACTGTCGCATTTAACATTCGCACGTTTACCTTCTTCATTTATCTTTCGATAACCATGGTCTTCGTCTTGTTTGCATTTATCTTCATTCCATATACCCACTCACAGAAGTCATTTAGCTCCAGTAGCATATCCCTTCTCTTCTTCTACTGCTAACAACGCCATATCATCAGCAAATATTATGCACTTTATTCTTCTTCCTCCTCCTATCACCCCACCAATGTTCTGAAAACATTTCTTCATTAAATCCTCCAAGTAGATGTTGTAACAGGGTAGGTGATAAAGGGCATCCTTGTCGTACTCTCTCACTATTTCACTTCTTTCTGACATTTCTTCCCCTATTCTGACTTTCAATCGTTTCATATAAATATTACTGAACAGCCCCTCCTCTTTCCAATCCACACCTATTTTCTTCAGGTTTCCATCAATTTATTCCAATCCACTCTGTCAAATGCCTTTTCTAGATTTACAGTCTAATAGAAATAGGTCCTAAAATTCCTTGAAGAAACAAGGACTGTGAAATTGGTATTGTGACAACAGCATATCTTTTAAATGTTAGGGGTATAAATGCTTGTTAGATTATAACTTACTGTATCATATCGGAAATGGAGTTCAACAAAAGTGCAACAGTATGCGATTCCTAAGAAGTAAGGTAGAAGGATATGTTACAATGAATGGAAAGAATGATATTGAACAACTTCTATGATGTTGATGAAAAAATACTCATATCTCGGTAGATATTAATTTTAGGACAGATGTTTAGTAGAATGTTTACTTACTTTGATGAATACTACCATCTCTCAAATTACTGAATGTTTTTTAACACCCTGTATACATCACCAGTAATGTCACTGGCGAAATCTGAGGATATGGAATAGAACTCGCGATCTGAAACTGCACTCGGGCGTGGGTTTGAGTTCAATTTGATCTTATTACAAGATTGGACTTTTTTTCCTAGATTTTTCCTACTGCAATGTGAATGTCAGTTTATCAGATGATGAGTGATCGGATTCATATTACGAAGTATCATTTCACTATCACCAATTTCGCCCATTGTAGATAACAACGCGGTTGATAACGTATCATTAAGTAACCTGAGAACAGCTTTGTTCCTTTACTTCACTCACCACCTTTCGCTGACATTACGTCATGTTCAGAGTTTCCTTAGTTACAAAAATTGTGTTAGCATGATATAAAAACTTTGCCATTTCGACTTCCCAGAACTGAAGTCCAAAGTGTAATTTCCATCAGAATAATATCCATGGTGGGAGGGTCCGATTGTGAAATATGATGTGTAACATAATGATCAAATCGATGGTGTTCGAATAAAAGGGGTTGTCATTTTTTGTGCAAATGGAGTTTTGTTCCCTTGGTGAATACATAAGTTAAATTCTACAAGTGAATGTTAAAAAGAATAGCAGCATTTGATGTGTTTTATTTGTGTAGAAAATTATTTACAATACGTGTCCGATGTTTACTTTTCATTAAACTTAAAACTCATTTTTATGACGTGTCTCCCTTCACCTAAACACCATCGAAATATTCTGGAAAATCAAAAGTTAACAGTGCCTCCTTAAGGAAGGAACCTGTTCAAATTTCGACAATTTCTGGTGTAAAATCAGATAATTTAAATAAAATAACGATCTCTTAAGACTTAAAACAACTTTAGCAATTAACGTACTTCTGATGAGGAAAATAAAATAACATTTTATTTTATTTACTTCTATTGGTTTTATAATAACTATCAAGTTAAGTTTGTTTTATTGCAAAAAAAAAATAATCTATGTCACTAAATTTTTCAGGACTCTATCACACTTAGAGCTGTTACATGGCTAATGAGAAAGATAGGCCATGGCGCGACGTCACATTCTTAGTCATAACATGGCCAACATTTATTTATAAATGCACTTTTAACACGAGTTTAATATAGCAATTCCTTTGTTTTATAAAACTTTGAAAATATGTTTATATTAGGCAATTGTCACGATGGCCATGACTAGACCAAGATAACCATGTGACTTGAATTCGTGCCATAGACTGTCTTTCTCGTTAGTCACAAGCTGTTAGTAATGACGTCATATTTAAATGGCTGCGCTCTTTAAAACTTTGTTGCGTGTTTTGAAAGTACGTTTTGGACACTTAAATTTTTAGCTCATTTCTACATAACACTATTCAAAATCTAAAGGGTTCTACAGTTTTAAAGCTATCTAGGTGATTTTTTTTCCTACATGTTCTATAAAATGTAGTTAATTAAATAGGCTACAATATCGTTTTTTTTATTTTAGCAACTTTTTAAGATAAAAAAAATCTTTAAAATAGACACAAAAAACCCTGAAAATTATGTCTTGAATAAATAGATATTTTTCTTTATTTTCCTCAGAACACATTTTTAAAATATGCGTACTCATTTTTTTCTAAACATATAGATAGACCTGCTTTACATATTTGTGAATCATATACTTAACATTTATGCGAAGAGAGAGATTTTGAAAATATGCCTTTTCCTTAAAAAAAAAAAAAATTGTATAACTGAAAAACTACTGTCCTTAAGTGACATGATTGAAATTTTGTAGCATGTATAGTTAAAGAGGAGCAAGTGTGCAAAGAACAAACTCTCTAGTTAAAAAATTGTAGAAGTTAGAATTTTCACCGATATTTTCCCTCGAGTTCAAACCCTTATTCACCTCGTTGGGATGGAAACATCAAGTAACTGAATTGGTCATTGTTAAAAGGCACTAAGTCAATTCTTTACAAACTGGACATTTTCTTAATTTTTTTGTGGACTAAATAGAAAATGAAACAAACCAGTTACACTGTCTAGCTTTTTATTATCATGGTAAGTGATGTGCAAACACAATAGAAACATAATTTTAAAATTACGAAATCAGTAGAACAGTTTTCTTCGATTATCACAATACTGAAAGAAATTATTTAGTGCCTTTTAGCAATGACTGAATCATGGCTAACGGACCTTTGGCAAGCATGGAAATGAATGCTTTAAGGGAAACCACTGCCTGCTGTTGTTGACCTAATAACCTGCAAGATGTAAAATGATTCAGAGAAGAAAAGAGAGCCTCGGGATAGGGCAGATGAACCGACAAAGACTATGCAAGGAAAAAGAAGTATGTTCACACTTGGAACTTTAAGACTACTACTGGGAAGAAGTACTGTCCAGATTTCACGAGAGGATCCCTGCGAAGGGGGTATGGTCCTTGCGGGGTGAGAGGAGAGAGTAAGCCAGTAACTCAGCGTTCTTGAAGGAGCAGGTGGATGGGAGTGGTGTCATTAGTGGGCTGGTACAAACAAGGTTCAGTCAATGGCCGGCCGGTTCCGTGTCGGGGATAGGTTATAAGTGTGGGAGAAAAACTCGCATTCCTTGCTCGGATCTTCTCGTGAAATGCGGACTGTAAATATAGTTGAAATGAAGTAAGAGATTAGAGGCTGACTGGCAAGTTTACTAGTTCGGACATGTTACTTGGAGTGTCGGAAGCCACCAGACCAATTCATGGAGGGAAGTCACAGGGGCAATGACCTGCAGGCAGACCACGGACTACGTAGGAGAAGATGGTAAAGCAGGTTGCGGCGAGCTTGGGGAAAGCACTGAACCAGATCTCCAACCTAGCCAAGGATAGGGACAAATTCAGAAAGTGATCCAAGGCAATCTCCTAATGCTGTGTTGTTGGCATTATTAGGGATGCAGCAGAAGAAGCAAAATAAAAGTCTTGTATGCTCCAGATATGTCTATTATGTGTATCAATAATAATCCGTAATGCTACAGCCCACGAAGGGCCAAGACCGACCAGCAGGCTGCTGGCCTCACGGCCACATGCCGAAGCAGAATGTGTAGTAATAGCATTATAAAATACGACACTGTGAATATTTGGCACTTTTCCACCACCATCAGGAGCAAGAAATTGAGACTGAAAGACTCTTTAAGTGGCCATTGTAATGTTGAACAGAATATATAGAATCAAAGAAGAGCTTCATATCGAGCACGTTAACATGAGTATAGGGACAATAATTACATTCGGCGTTATTTAAGAATCATTTTATTTAATTACGATGAAATGAGCATAACATCATTTTAGGGTTTCAGCATAAAACTCCTGAAAATTACTGGGAGGATTGGTGAGAGAGAGAGAGGGGGGGGAGGGAGAGAGAGAGAGAAACACCCCTTCTTTCATCTAGTTGCTATGAGAAATGCATTCTCCCTTGTAGGTGCCTCTGCTCTGAAAATGGATTTCTTCACCTCACCAAGCCAGAAGAGACCGTGAAGGTCTTATCTAATTATGCCTGGAGGCAGCAGAAACTAAGCAATCAGCGTTTTATAATTCACATTAAACTCTACTCAGACACAGAAAACACAAAACAAATACTAAAATGATTTATATAATTATAGTAGGCTGTGTTAGTAAAAATTCTATATCATGGAGCACATTCTTTCTCGTACCTTTCACTACTAATGCAACACTCTAGTGTAAGTGCTCACAAACTGAAAAGGATTCATTAGACACATTCGCATTTTTATTATAGTATCGCTCACTGGTCTTTATTTCAAAGTAGACCATCTAATAGTGTGTTGTTATTTACCAGTAGAACACATTATTTCATTGATTTCTTATTATTAGACTTATTGGACCCAAAAACTTTAATATAAACTGTAAAATACTCGATGAATGTCATGTGTCGTTTCATATTATTATCTTAAGCAAAAATACAATTCATCAGCATCTCCCTCAATTTGACTTTCATGATAGTGAACATTTTCTGTACAGAAAGAAAGTTCTGAAATATTATTACCAATGCAGATAATAACAGAAACTAAAGAGTACTCCTTGGAAAAGACAATTGCAATAGAGCATTATACTTGTACCTTATGGACGAAGTTGGTAGTACCACGTTTGGAACAATAAACCACGAGTCCAGGAGAACTCAGTGTTTAGTAGTAATACTTTTTAAAATGTCGGACATATTGGTGCACTTAAATCATTTTTTTTTAGAAATGTCACTTACACCCCTTTGTTTCTAACAGCCTCACTTGGCAAATACGTTAAATTTTAAATGAAAATGAAAGTAAGGAAAAGAGTAGCCTTCAATTGGAGATTTTTGGAAAGAGAAGAGTATAGAGTAGGCTATATCAATCTCTACAAGAGTATAATACTGTTAAAAAGCATATGTCTAGTCACCCTGCGTATATCTATTATTTTTTTTATTTTTTTTTTAGCTTGGTGTTCACGTGATGTCGCATTGTATTCTTCACCTGACATAATTAGGAACATTAAATCCAGACGTTTGAGATGGGCAGGGCATGTAGCACGTATGGGCGAATCCAGAAATGCATATAGTGTGTTAGTTGGGAGGCCAGAGGGAAAAAGACCTTTAGGGAGGCCGAGACGTAGATGGGAAGATAATATTAAAATGGATTTGAGGGAGGTGGGATATGATAGAAAATGGATTAATTTTGCTCAGGATAGGGACCAATGGCGGGCTTATGTGAGGGCGGCAATGAACCTCCGGGTTCCTTAAAAGCCAATAAGTAAGTAAATTCACGTGCTGTCAACATGTTCAGTTCAGGACTAGAATGAATACATCCACCTCTTGCGTTTTCTTACATTTCAAAGGTCCAAGTAATGATTATGTATTACACTGTATTAAGACGTAGATTGGTAAATGCTCTTGAACTTTGTGCATGCCTAAGATTGGATTTAACTGAGATGTGTTCTGACGTGACAGAGTGTAAGATTAGCTATGTGACTTTGTGGGAAATACATTGTACGTATTTTGAGCTGACAGAAAGAATTCCAAGAAAACCTTTGATGTGCTCAAATTAGAGTGAGAGAGCGTGAGTCATTGTACACGAAAGATGATGATGGTAGTTGTGATGATGACAGTTTTGTAGTCGGAGATTAGTATAAATTAAAAGTATCATGTCGTATTTACTACGTGTATACAAACTTATACATAAATACAAGATGAAAGTGATATATCTGTTTAGATTAAAGAGGACAAAAGGATTATATGAAGATAACTGGTCCACATCTGTAGAGTAACGGTTAGCGCGTCTAGCCACGAAACCAGGTGGTCCGGGTTCGATTCCCGGTTGGGGCAAGTTACCTTGTTGAGGTTTTTTTCCGGCGTTTTCCCTCAACCCAATATTAGAAAATGCTGGGTAACTTTCGGTGTTGGACCCCGGACTCATTTCACTGGCATTACCACCTTCATCTCATTCAGACGCTAAATAACCTAAGATGTTGATAAAACGTCGTAAAATAACCTACTAAAATAAAGGAAAAGATAACTAAAAAAAAGCCTATAATGCGTTTTGTAATTAAGTGCGTGATTAATTAAAATCATGCTGAAAGTCTGTGTAGTTTGGCAACAGCACATCGCCAGCTCACCTACAAATACACACACTAACTCAGGTGTGAATAGCAGCATTCCGTCCCTTAGTCACAGCAGTAGGGTTGCCAGACTCCTAATAGTGCCGGCATGAAATGTCCCTACTGCTTGGTTTAAAGGGTTGTGGGTTTGAGTCCTGCCTCGGGCATGGGTGTTGTGGTTGTATTAGTTTAAGAAAAAGGAAAATTAAAAGAAAAAAAAAAGGTAGAAAATAACGATAGTGTTAATCACTTTATTTAATTTGCAAGAAAACCCTCTACTTTATTTTAAAATTGCAAAGAGAGAAATCATTCCTTACCTGTTTCTCTGATGATGACAGTAGAAATCAGAATCATACACATAGCGCTTATCCAGTACAACAGTGTTAACATTTAGGGAAAAATTATTTTTTTTCTGACAAAAGTAATCATTTGGGACTAATATGATATTAGAATTTTTTATTGTACTCTCCAAGGAATAAGTTGATGTACGCACATACATACATACGTATCCATTATAAGTTCATCATTCTGAAGGGATATGTTTGTTGTAGTTATACTTGTTTTTTTGAAAGATGGGACATGACAGGAGCGTTGCGATCGGAAAAACAACTCAATATCACATAGCGTGGTAGGCCTGTTGCTATGGTAACAACGGTTGAGTTGCCTAACTTACAGGTCCCACATGGAGAGTGCTTAATAGCTCTCTTGGAAACATTTATTGTGCACACAATGTTAGCATTGGTATGTTTCGTCTTTGATTCTCTGTCGATTTTTGTATTCTCTTAGCTTCGCGTCAATTGTTAATGAATGTTTTAACGTCAGCCATCTTAACGACAATTGCTAGCTTCCATCAGCTGGCAGCTGGTAGTCCATGTTGGCAACATGGTACTGTAGTTCCAAGCTCGGCCGCATAACTGTCATGTCCCATCTTTAAAAAAAAAACAAGTATAGTACACATCATTTGGAATACAGGACCTATTTGTGCAATCCATTTGAACAGCATCTGGAGAAGGCTAAATCATTCATAGTTTTTTTCAGTGGCGATTTATTAAAGTATGGATATTAACCACTTCAGGCCTGATGTACATTATAATGTACATTGTTTGTTTTTTTTTCTTTTTTGGAATGTCTGCGATACTTTTATAAATATTTTGAAAAATTCAATGTGATAGAAATTGAGAATATTATTTTTGCAGCATTTCTATACCTGAATTAAAAATAAAATTTAAAATCTCGGGGTCCCAGAGGTCAAAATTGTCCCCAAATTTTGATTTTCTGTGAAGACTTGATTTGGAAATTTTGGATCCCCAGAATGATTATGTAACCAGATTTTTTTTTTCATTTTTTTATATAAATTGAGGACTGAAGGGGTTAAACAGCAACTATTTGGATCTTTTCGTTCAAAGAGACTGTGAAAATAGGAATATTAAAAAATTGTTTGATGTACTCCAAAAGAGACAACAGCAGGAATAAATACATTAAATTGTGTCGACGAAAGCTATAAAAACTTCGGTCCAACATGGGAATCCTTATATTGGTTGTCACAGATTGTGATCTGGCAATGATAGGGTCAGAATCGGGATTTGTCACTCTCCTCAAACAAAACTTGG
Organism: Periplaneta americana; assembly: GCF_040183065.1. Lineage (NCBI taxonomy): Eukaryota > Metazoa > Arthropoda > Insecta > Blattodea > Blattidae > Periplaneta > Periplaneta americana. The sequence continues at coordinate 160,854,520 of NC_091128.1, read as the reverse complement.
GGAGAGTCATAAAAATACGCGGTTACTCGTGTAAAGGGGGTTAAGTATGAATTGGCTGAAGCGGAATGAGTAAAGATTTGAACCTCTCCACGTTTACTTCTGTCTTGTGTTAAAGGGGTCTTGGTCATGCTTCCATCCATGATGCAGTCACAGTGCTCCGTATTTTGTGACAAAGGGGTTTTGTTCAGTACCAAAGGAGAGAAGTTTACATACCTTGCAATTTGACTTAATCCCCTTTACACGAGCACCCGAGTTCGCTGCCTCATTCGCCGTGAGAAGTAGTGTGAAGACAGATATAAGTTGAACAATAATAAGTACTGTTGGCAAACTTAAGTTCTCATGGCTCTGAATCATCACAATTTAAAAGTTTCCTGGACAATTTAGTTTGTGAATACGAGGACATACCTCATCATAGGTTCGATGAATTAGTCGAAAGTAAAAGTTCAAGACATTTTGTTCTTTTAAATCAGAGATGGGCATCGTGCCTCACTTGAGAAATAATGCCTCACTGACCTTCACAGAGCTTATCGCTCCGAGTGACATCTTCACAGTCCCCGTTTCTCCCTCACGCAGCTCCTAGGCGTGGGCAGGTTCTATATCAGTTTCATAAGTAATATCAGTGGTGGCATAATGGTATTATGAAGCAGTGTGTACGCGTTAGAAAACGATTATTTTATGAGAAATGGGAGGAAGAGTTTTTTTTGCTGTTTAGAAGGGGAGAACATACGATGTATGTTACGATCGAAAATTCTATTAGGCATTAATACATTTAATATACAACGACATTACTCCTTATGTCATAAAGAACTTGCGGAATTAGAAGGTAAGACAAATTAAATGTTATTTTTCGTACTATTCCGAAGAAAATTTATGATAATATATTTTGTATAGTATACTAAATACGACAGTATACCTTAAACACGCTGCATTAAAAAGTAGCATACGAGGAATTAAATGTTGTTTGTACGTATTATTTCCAAAAGAAATTTATAAAAAAAATACTGTATATCATGTGCGTAGAAAACGAAATATGATTTTCTGAAATTATGTTAGGTCGAGAACGTGCAAATCTATTAAGTAATCTTAAGAAACGCCAGAATATTCAAGAAAATAAACGTAGACAACGTGATGGAATATGATTGGCTAGTTACGCAGTTTCTCGCCTGTGATTTAAATAAATTCAATGACGGAGAAATAGTAAAGAGGTTTATGATTAAAGCTGCCGAATTAATTTGCCAAATTGAATAAAAGTTTTCGAGTGTCTCACGTTAACCAAGCGCTTTCCTAATAATTCGCCACTGACCGCCTTAGCGATTACGATAAGGTGACGCAGGTCACAGCAGTTTGTATTTCCCATCCTACTCTGCAGTCTCCTCTCCTAGCAAACAAACTAATTCAAATCGAGTGCCTCACGTAACCGAAAATCGTGCCCGTGTATGGTTTAAATGAACGAAAATCCTGCCATAGGACTAAAAGAGGCTAAATGGAAGTGCAATTTAGCTTTCATGGTCGTATAATGAGCACTTTAAATCAAATGTTGTGCTTCAAGGCAAAGACGTAATTGTAGTGCAGATGTGGGAACATATACAAGCTTCCACGACTAATTGGCATGATGGTGTCATCCGTTCAGTAGCAGAAATGCTGTTCATTTTCCTACGTTGACAAATTTACGTGAAGAATCCAGTTCCTGAAATTATGGAGAATCTGTGGAGGCTCTCAAACAGTTTTTGTTATACTTGAGAAAAGTTTCCAGGATGTTGCTAATTTACATTGATATCTGAGATATTCTCTGGGCCCTGATGTTGATGACCCACCCCCTCCCCATGAGGTTCAGTTTGAGTTGATTTGTTTGCAGTGTGACAGTAAATTGCAAGACAGATACTGGAATTCTATAGTACACTGTGTTCCAAAAGACATGGTAGGGTTTCAGAGGATTATAGTTTTTGCATGAATCGAGGTAGAAATATAATATTGGTGCCAGATGTAAATAAAACTCTTAAATATCTATTAATTTGAGAAAAATTCGTTCCTACACCGGGAATCGAACCCCTGGACCTCTCGCTCTGCGCGCTCTTTCCAACTGAGCTATGCCGAGACATGATCCAAAGTGCCGGCGGAAGTCTCCTTATTATATTTATAAAACTCTTTAAAAGTTTTTCGTCTGTAAGTTGAGACGCTGAAGGAAACAAAAGACAGTAACAATCGAACAAATGCAATAATTTTCATTGTTACGATTAATTATACGAGATGGATGTTCAAAGAAAAGTGCAATGTGTTTTGTGGCTGGCAAAACTTGGTTCTATGACTCATTAATCATATCCACAGCAAACAAATAGGCCTACATTTTGTGATAAACATCTGGATGAAGTGCATGTAACAAATGAAGTTTGTAAGGAGTCAGATGAAGACGTTTCTTGAAAGTTCTATGAACTGTTGTTTTCGGAAGTCCTAATTGTCGGACACATTGACGAACTGATTCCTTTGGACTCTGAACTAATGCTCTTCGGATAGCTTTTACCGTTTCATGGTCTTCCAGTACGCTTTTTCTCCAGTAGGCTTCCACTCTCTATGAATTGCCAATTCCAACGACGGATGTTATTCTCGTGTGCTGATTCTTCGTTAAATACGCGACGAAATTCACGAGTCACAGATTCAAATTCTGCCAGCCATAAAACATTGAATATTTGTTTGGACATTTTGTATAATTAATTGTAACAATGAAAATTATTGCATTTGTTCGATTATTACCGTCTTTTGTTTCCCTCAGTGCCTCAAACTTACAAACGAAAAACTTTGAGAGTTTTATTTTCACCTGGCACCAATATTACATTTCTACCTCTATTCAATATATATATATATATATATATATATATATATATATATATATATATATATATATATATATATATATATTCCTCTGAAACCCCATCATGACTTTTGGGACAGTGTAGATTTCCCAGATCTCAAGTGCGTAAATATACTGCGAAACCTCTGTCAATGTTTGGTTTGACGTATGTTTGGAAACAAATATTAGAGATGGGAAAGTTCGCGAAGGTCCAGCCTCACAGATCGAAATCTTAAATGTCTGAGAATTCTTAGTTTATATTACTTACAGCAGACATAGCGCGAGCGGGTGTGGTGGTGGGGGATATTTTTTTGTCATGCATCGTTTCAGGAAACGAAACCTGGACTAGTATCTAACTCGTTGCCGGAATTGCAACAAGGATGTTCACCAGGATAGAATACAGCGTCTCGTTTGCAGATGACGCAGTTGCGTCGAAAATGACTGCGAATTCGTAGAAAAATAACAGGATGTTTATGATAGATGTAGGAATACTTCCCCAGTCAGTTGTCTCTGATTTCCTGAGGTAAACTTACTCAGAGAAGTAAATTTTACGAGACAAAATTTCCCAGCACTGAAGTATTGTGGGAATGCTCTGCAGAAAGAACAAGAAATGCCGTCTTGTATTCTTACAAAACTGGACAAGATGCAAGACTCGTGTATGCAGATAATTTGAGCACTTACAACAGTGCCTCTGAAAGTAAGAAGTTCTGTTGCTAGCCAAGGACACTATTTAATTGATTTGATATTCAACTTAAAAGCCATTAAAGTGTTTCATGTTAATTAGTAAGTATTTATTTGAATTTTTAGAACTATTCTTGTGTTTAACATGTTGAAAGAATCTGTAAAAGGAAGAGACTATTGTGTAAAACAGTAATTTCCTACGAAACTTACACCCTGTAATCAAGGAAGTGCTACTTGTACTTTTTATTTTCGTGCAATGTTTATTCATCATATGATCATACATTTAAATAAATAAATAATTTACAAAATATGTAATCGTGTTATGTAAGAGAGGAACTGCTGACCTTAACCTATCTTGCAACCCAAGCAAGGCTCAGTGAAAATTCTCAACCCTGCAGTTTCTGATCAGTTACGTTGAAATAATTCATACTGCATAAAAATCGTGCCTCAAGTATGGTACAAACAAATTTTCAAGACTCTACTCTTATTAGTCAAAAAATATATATATTTTGTGTTATATTCAAATGCATTTTTCAAAATGTCCCATACGCAAGGTTTATGATATTTTCATGTCAAACATTTTCCTGTTCAGGAAGAATGTTTCTACAAAGTAACATATGTGATTGGTAATTGAAAGAGGCAAGATGTGAATTTTTTTTTAATTCAACTCTCCATTGGTCGGTCACACACTCAGGTGTCAAAGTCATCATTATTTCAACAAGCAAAACAAAAGAACAATCTTATTTCATAACTAGAATACTCTTTTGTTTTCAACATAATAAAAATAATAAATGCACTCTATATAATCGTTTAAAATAAATAAAACTTGAAGTCGTCAATATTTTGCATAGTTTGTTTTATTCTGGCAGGTTGGACATTTTGTGTGATGATCATGGTCATTTCGTTGAGTCTGCATAGTGCACAAATGGGTGACAAGGATTCTATTTTCTATAGATGCTTTGCCATCCAGTCATGATTTGTTATTGGTCTGATGGCTGTTCCTGCTGATTTTCTGATGGCGTTCTGATCAGCTTTTGATACTATGTTAAAGCTCGTTTTTCTATTTCTGTTTTAATGCTGGGATATTAGTATATACCGTGTGGTTTTCTGGGTATAGGACTTAACATTGTCATTTGCCATAAGAAACCTATGTATAAAAATAATAAAGAATAACACGGTGGGAAATTTTAGAAATTAACAGGCATTGACAATTTATAAAACAAGAGAACATCATTTATGGTTGCTAAATCAAAGCCTGATATTCTCTTGTTTTACAAATTGTAAAAGCCTGCTAATTTCTAAACATGGCCCACTGACTAAGTTATTTTTTCGTTGTTTTTATACTTACTTTTCTTATGGCAACGTTAAATCCCTATATCTTATACCAAAAAAAGCACATGGTACTGTATATAAAAATTTTTTATCAAAAATGTTATTCAAAGTGTAGAATCTGTGTCATCACTTTGCAACACTGGTTTCTCTATTCTGTAGAAACGTAAAGCTGAAAAAGGAAAAACTGTCGCCTTACAAAGATGTCTGCTCGTATTTAATAAGTTATAAAAAATGTCTGAAAGTATGTAAAATAACAAACCTGAAAGTAATGTATACGAATTCACAAATTTGTTTCTAAGAAAATATCTCGAGGAGGGGAATTTTCATAGCTGGTTTGGACAAGGAGTGTTTAAGCTGGGAGGGATACTTTTTTACTGTAGAGAGGAAATCCCCTCCCTCAGTCTATCAATAAATCACACACTGTATCTGACGTAATACAAGAAAAAGCGTAAAAGGCATACAACAACAACATAGATGAACAGAATGGCTTGGTGAGTTGGAGTAGAAAGATCTAGATTACAGTAGCAACTTGTACAGAAATAAATTGTCATACAGTTTGCAGAAGCTGTACATATGGGTTGCAGGATCTTACATGAGTTTAATATGTAGGTTGTTGAAAGTTTGTTTTCTTGCAGAGTTTGGGAGTACTGCCGTTACTAGTAACGATTACTTTTTCATAGTAATAACTTATAATGACATAATTTAAATAAAGTAACTATAACTGTAACAAACTTACTTTTATTGGTAACGAAGTAAAGAAAATGTTATTATATTTATCATTTGTAATATATTTTGTTGTAAGAATCTTAGTATAATCATTATTTGTTACTAAAAGCATACTGTTATTGTTGTTTAGTCAACTGTAGGAAGATAGAGCTGAACCTCACAAATGATACCAACGCGGTACCAGGAGGTAATGGGGTAGGGTGGCCAGTTCCTTTCTCTGAAAGCATATTATGATCTTTTAAATATAATTCTCGTGTGATATATTATGATAAACTCCAACTTAATATCCATTATGTTGGAGAAGCTCCTTAGATATTTTTAAAATACAGTGTACATTTAAATATTAACATTGTGGGCCCTTTCTTTTTCGATGTACATAGTTTATAAGCATTATTATTTCCCTTCAGTTGAGGCACATTCTAGGACTGGAGAAGGTATCATAATACAACTATAATTTTTTCAAAAGTAATTGTGCATTGATAGCTGTAACCCAGTTACTTTTTGTGTACTATAACTGCAACTCAGTTACTTTTAAAATTAAGAAGTGACTTACCCAAGTCTGCTTTTCTGTAAGTGATTTTAAAGGCGTCATTCGTTGAATTCATGTGTATTTTTGTTTCTTACTGCTTTCAGTTAAACATTTGTGGCAAGCTGCCTCGTCCCAGAGTTTTGATGGGTCCTCACAGCTGTAAAGATTGTCTTCGAGGCCGCATCATGGCTGGCTCCAGCAAAGATGACTTCCGAGTTCCTATGGCCAATATTGTAGAAAATGGCTTCGGAGACATGGACAGTATTCCATGTATGTTCCTTAACTGCTTTATATTTCATATTATTTTAAAATTGTTATTGAACAGTACTTTATTTTTCTTTGAGGCTATAGTTTATATTTTTTTCTGAAAACTGACTCCTTTTATAGCTCCACAGTACTAAAGAGATATCACATAGAAGATAATTAAAACTGAATTACCCTACAGCAGTGAGATTGGGAAAGCAAAAGACAGTTACTGTATTCTTCTGTATCCTTGTGAAACTTGGACTGTCACTGTGAGAGAGGAATAGAGGTTAAAAGTGTTTGAGAATAAGGTGCTTAGGAAAATATTTGGGGCTAAAAGGGATGAAGTTACAGGAGAATGAAGAAAGTTACAAAATGCAGAACTGCACGCATTGCATTCTTCACCTAACATAATTAGGAACATTAAATTCAGATATTTTATGTTCACTGTTTTATAAATTCTAACTTTCAGCTTTTTGTAGAGCAGACTGTATGATAAAAGCTTCTCAACTGAATAATAGCAGACATTTCCCATATTTATTCTGCGTTTAATTTTCTCTCGAGTGTCATTTATATTTGTTACTGTTGCTCCAAGGTACTTAAATTTTTTTTACCCTTTCAAAGGATAAATTTTCATTTTTTTAATTTTAATTTCGCACTGTGTTCTGGTCACGAGACATAATCATGTAGGCCTACTTCGTTTTTTCGGGGTTTATTTCCATACCTATCTCCTTACTTGCTTCAGGTAACATTCCAGTGTTTTCCCTAATCATTTGCGGATTTTTTCCTAATATATTCACGACATCTGCATAAATAAGCAACTGATGTAACCTGTTCAATTCCAAAGCCTCTGTTTTTCTGGACTTTCCTAATGGCATATTCTAGAGCAAAGTTAAAAAGTATTAAGATGATAGTGCATCTCCTTGCTTTAGTCCGCAGTGAATTGGAAAATTGTCAGACAGAACTGACCTATACGGACTCTGCTGTATGTTTCACTGAGACACATTTTAATTAATCGAACTAGTTTCTTGGGAATACCAATTCAATAAGAATATTATATAAAACTTCTCCTTAACCAAGTCCTCTTGAAATCTACGAATAACTGATGTACTGTGCCCTTATACTTCCATTTTTTCCTCCATTATCTGTTGAATACAAAAAATCTTATCAGTAGTCGATCTGTTATGCCTAAAACCACATTAATAATCCCCAATAATTTCATCTACATACGGAGTTGATCTTATCAAAAGAATATTAGACAAAATTTTGTATGACGTCAGTAAAAGTTGTATTCGAAAGTTACTACATTTAGTCTTGTCCCCCTTCTTAAAGATAGGTACAATTATGGACTCCTTCCATTGTTCTGGTACAATTTCCTTTTCCCAAATAGCTAGCTTATAAATTTCGCTAGCTAATGCGTTTCCACCCTCTTGTAATTTGCAATTTCGACTTCAGAAAGTGTGGATTCGGGTATAAATGGCTCAGCAGTTTGTATTTGAATTTTGTCCCGATCATTTCTATTTGGCCTATGTATATTTAGTAGTTGCCCAAAATAGTTTTCCCATCTATTCAGGATAGAATGAGAGTCTGCAAGCAAGTCACCATTCTCATCCTTGATCACGTTTACCCTTGCTTGATATCATTTCTTAAATTCCTTTATACCTTTTTATAAATCCGTAATGTTTTTATTCTTACTATTTGTTTCTACCTCATTTAGTTTTTCCTTCAAGTAATCTCTGTTATGTGTTAACAAAAATAAATCATAAAACAGAACATGATCTTTCGTGGAATTGTAGTCGAATTACTGATCACGAAATTCGCAGGAAACTGACACGTTATTTCAAGTTCTTAAGAAGCAAGAAATGTTTCTATGAAGTGTTTTATGACGTGTCCACTGATCAATTTGTTGACAGCTCAGTGCAGTGTCGTTTAATTATGGCCTTGAGAGAAAACTTTCCATCGAGTTTATTTGAGCTTGTCAATCTTCATTCTGTCATTTGTTTTCAACTTGTGGACCATGACCTCTTAACATATTGTGAATTAAAACTTTTCAGTGTACTCCTCAAATAAATTAATATGCTTCCTAAATAAATAAAGCCACCGGCGTGGCTCAGTCAGTTAAGGCGCTTACTTACCGGTCTAAAGTCGCGCTTGGGCAAGGGTTCAATCCCCGCTTGGGCTGATTACCTGGTTGGGTTTTTTGCCAACCATGAGGTGAACGAATGTCAGGTAATCTATGGCGAATTCTCAGCCTCATCTCGCCAAATACCATCTCACTATCACCAATCTCATCGACACTAAATAACCTAGTAGTTGATGCAGTGTCATTAAATAACCAACTAAAAAAAAATAATTTTACATTGCTGCTCATTATGTTACATTGAGTATGATAGTTTGAGAAACATTTTGTCTATAGATATCACCATTCCAGCTTTATTATAATTTCATTAGTACAGTTCGCACTTTTTTTTTTCACTTCCCCCCCCCCCCCCCGGAAGTCACAGCAAAATTCCTGTTTTCCATGCCAATTTATTTTGGTCTTACGTTTTTTTAATTCATTCATTTTTACACATATACAATCGTATTTTAAACCTTTGGTGATACGAAATGCGATTTATATATTCTAAATCAGTTTTGCTTTAAATTAGATTTACTCTGAAAATGCAAGAACGTGAAGATAGAGCACGTGTTCATTGTTAAGATGCAGCTCACTTTGAAATTCGTGGAACTTCGAAGCTGTCCATGCTTGCCTCCAACAATCTTGTGTTGTATGTGTTATAAATTTTATTACTGTATTTGACTTAATTGTGAAATTCTAAATTTCTCTCGTGAAAATTTTATTAAATTGACTTAACTCGTTCTTCCCATATAGTTTCCAAGTACTATTTCAGATGTTATTAAATGTAATTTCAGTTATATTTTTCTCACATGCGTTTTTTCTTCCTACCCCCATGAAAACATATAAATGAAGTTTTACTACATAGTTTCCAAGTACTATTTCAGATGTTATTAAATGTAATTTCAGTTATATTTTTCTCACATGCGTTTTTTCTTCCTACCCCCATGAAAACATATAAATGAAGTTTTACTACATAGTTTCCAAGTACTATTTCAGATGTTATTAAATGTAATTTTAGTTATGTTTTTCTCACTTATGCGTTTTTTCTTCCGACCCCCATGAAAACATATAAATGAAGTTTTACTACATAATTTCCAAATACTATTTCAGATGTTATTAAATGTAATTTCAGTTATGTTTTTCTCACTTATGCGTTTTTTCTTCAGACCCCCATGAAAACATATAAATGAAGTTTTACTACATCATCATCATCATTAAAAATGGAACACCGTCAGTTGGAGGCCGTAATTTTCTTAATATTCACGTTAAATCCATTGTTAGAGCTATTAACATTTGTAAGATTATGGGCCTTCAATAAAAGGAATTAGTTTTTTCTATAAATGACCATGTTGAAAGGGCAAAGTTGAATCCTTCTGGAGTATTTTGCATGATTATCTCACTTTCTGGGGAATTTTAAGAGATAATTTTGCAAAGTAGGGCATGACTCATACTTTCCTGTCTTCTTTGCCACAGCAAGAGTTAACTTACGGCGTCAGGATAAAAATAACATGAATATTACAAATGTGACACATTTTTTAGCATCGTGCTTTCTATGCATTTCACAGTAATTGATTCTTTCTCATGTTGAGGTAATATATTATTTTCTTGAGCTATTATTCAAGATAAATTAAATGGTAACTTAATATGCACTCAACTGATAAGATGAACTTTCGTTTCCTCCATGTTATTAAAAGGCTCAATTGCTGATGGCTTTGTCACATGCAGTGCATTGGATACCATCATGATTTTCGTATTCTGAGTTACAAAAAGTATTCTCTGTAATTCCAAAATTAAGACGTTTTATTTGATTTATAAATTGTACGTTTTAAGTAGATTTTTTCACAAATTTACATAAAACGTGTCCACACCTGTGGAGTAACAGTTAGCATGTCTGGCCGCGAAACCAGGTGGCCCGGGTTCGATTCCCGGTTGGGGCAAGTTACCTGGTTGAGGTTTTTTCCGGCGTTTTCCCTCAACCCAATATGAGCAAATGCTGGGTAACTTTCGGTGCTGGACCCCGGACTCATTTCACAGACATTATCACCTTCATCTCATTCAGACGCTAAATAACCTAAGCTGTTGATAAAGTGTCGTAAAAATAACCTACTAAAAAAAATACGTAAAATGTAAATATATTGTAATGATTTCTAACATTTGTACATATTTATAGAAATGGGCATTTAAAAAGACTCATGAATGTTCAAATATATTTAACCTGCTTGTACACGATCAAATTTTTTTTCTTTCAGTTAAATACTTCACAAGGAGACTTGTGAAAGATTGGTCAATATTGAAAAGAATTTGTCACAAACTTTTTAATATCGATAAAGATTTGACAAGGTTTTGAAATATATGCTTCAAGTTCATTGTAATGTATGTAGACCTACCAAATATTACAATATAAATACATAAATCCTTTGGAGAATGCCCGATTAGAGCATATTGTTATTTACTTTAAAGACAGTCAAAGACTTTTAAAGTATGTATTGTAAATGATCCAAGTAAAAGAGTATTTTCTCAAATGACTTTGAGTGGACAAACATTCAACTGATTTCATTAAGCAGAGTTGTTGGTTTGTCGTTTTCCTGCTATGTTTTTTGAAGTGTGTTCAAACCTATTTTATTAAATAAGAATACTTATTAAAGAAAATAATGCGAAATGAAAAACACAATTATTAAAGAAAATAATGCGAAATGAAAAACACAATTCTTGCAAATAATATACAAAATAAAAATTGATTGTAAATTTCAATGATTCACGTTACTTACACATTAATAGGTGTTTATGTACATTTCTATACTTTTTTCTTTTCTGCGATATCTGATTTGAAGTTCTTGGCTTCCTGAGGATCGAGGATGATACCACTCAGTAGTTGATACTTGCTCTCAAGGATGAAATTGGAAACCCAAGTTTCATTTTTTTTAATTGGGTTATTTTACGACGCTGTATCAACATCTAGGTTATTTAGTGTCTGAATGAAATGAAGGTGATAATGCCGGTGAAATGAGTCCAGGCTCCAGTACCGAGGCCTTCTATGCCCAAGGTTGCGGGTTCGATCCCGGGCCAGGTCGATGACATTTAAGTGTGCTTAAATGCGACAGGCTCATGTCAGTAGATTTACTGGCATGTAAAAGAACTCCTGCGGGACAAAATTCCGGCACATCCGGCGACGCTGATATAACCTCTGCAGTTGCGAGCGTCGTTAAATAAAACATATCATTTATCATCATCCAGTACCGAAAGTTACCCAGCATTTGCTCGTGTTGGGTTGAGGGGAAACCCTGGAAAAAACCTCAACCAGGTAACTTGTCCCGACCGGGATTCGAACCCGGGCCAAATGGTTTTGCGGCCAGACATGCTGACCGTTACTCCACAGGTGTGGACCCCAAGTTTCATCCCCTGTGACGATATGATCAAGAAATTCACCATTTCTCTCGTTACATTTCATAAAAATCAGCACATCCCTCATTATCAGACATTTTTAATTTTTATGTTCATCAGACAGCACAAAATTTTTCTATAGTCCAGATAATACAGGGTCCGGCAGAATGATTTCCCCAATTTTAAACTTAAATAAAAAGAATTTCATGTTGAAGATATACCGATAAGCTATCACAATTTGACTATAATTATGTGTGTGTATTCCGCCTTTGCTTATCATACAATTAAATGAATGAATTAATTAGTCATATATTTTCTCATTAACGTTTTCGGTACGTAAATTGTACCATCTTCAGATGTATGTATATTATGCTAATTGTTAACCAAGCCTATGGGTACATGTATCGTGGACTTAAATGATCAGTGTTTTTGTGCATACTGTGCTATGTCGGTGAAGTGTTGTCATGATTACATAAATGATTACCTTAACTCTTATATACTATTTGCTGGTACAACACTTTATCAAAATTAAATTAGAATGTTTCAGTCAATATTTAAAACACTATTTAAAAAACACTGTTTAAAAAACACTGTTTAAAACCTGTTTGAAAAGCACATAGTTTTTACATCACTTTAAATATATGAAGTATGTGATCACTTATTGTGTGGTGTTTGCCGGTGTGAAGTTAAATGAGGCAGTTGTGGTGATCTTGTTATTTAGCGTTGAGCTGGACGCAGTATCGTAACATGGCTATGTTTGCTAAAAGTGATGTTGAGACACTTCTATAATAGTTGATGGCATTACTGTGATTTGTATCCATAGATGTAATATTATAACAGAATGAAGGTTGTCAAGTCCATGGATTTAGTATTGCCTGGCGTGTAGTTTTATCGTGTATTGATCTGCTCGTGCTTGATGCTAGGCTGATACCAACGTCAAGCAAGCATCTTGGCGGTTGAGTCAGTCACGTTGCCGAAATTCCTGAACCACCATAACTTTGTAGGGATGGAACTTGAGGTCTAGGTGTAAGATTCGTCTGACATTCCAGTCAGATATTTCCAGTGCTAGAACAGTTTAATAGCTGAACGTCATCAAGATGTGGTAACAGCATGCCTCATTGCTGTGGTATTCTCGGAAGTCCGACGTCTACTGGACGACTTCTGTTTGAAAGTTGGAATTTTTTGTCTGAAATTTCTCATCCATAACAGTATCGTTTTCTTATCAGGAATTTTTTCTTGTCGACCTACTCTAAAATGGACACGAAATTGCCGCTGTTTTGCAGTTGCAGAATCACCATTTTCTAAATATGCTTCAACAAAAGATGCACGATATTCACCTGTCCATGCCATGATGGCAAATGAAATGGCATGGCTTGTGTTGCTTAAAAAATATATACCAATCTAGCGTAACTATCAAGAAACCTGTATGGTGGCCAATTCAAACAGAGGAGATCATCCTGCTGGACCTTGTACTTGATGAATCCACAGAGAAATTAATGAGAAAGTCCAGAAAATTGATAACAGAGGTCATCAAAGTACCTGTCCTGTTTATTGAAGTCGTCGTTTGTGTACTTTAGGTCTTCTGTATAGAGAGATGAATGCCCAGATTGTTCTTTTGATGTGGACAGTTTTGTCATTTCCTTGTTAAAAATTCAACACCATCGTCTCACAGATAATTCATTGATCCATTACTGTCTCGCCATATATAGGCAGTGTTGTGATTTTATGATGAGCAAGACTGGAGATTTTGTGCATATAAGAACCAAAGAACAGTTCGTACTTCAGCCAGTGGGATTATCGATTTTTCTATTTCTTTGAAATGCTTACAGAAATAGCAAAGTAAATGCTATCGGCATGAAGCTTGCATGCAACAAATTCAGTGGGTTTGAGCATTTGAGTGACCTTATTTTTTTTTCTGATCATTGACTTGTGTTAATTTCTAGGTGAGCTAGTGCAATCTGTCCTTGCAAAGCATACTATCTTTTTGATTCTATTTTTTAAGAGATGTTGAGAAGTGGTTATATAATCTTATCAAGATGTGCATACTATTTTATCTTTGCCTGGAGACACTTGACAGATTTTAAGAGAGCAAAGTAGTCCATATAATCTTAGTAGAATGAACTTAACCTTCTGATCTTGTCACTGAATATAGCCTTTCCAATTCACTTCATATTCCTTAGGATACTGAGATAACTTCGATATTACAGTGACTGGCTTAAACTGAAAAGATACAGATTTGATCCTGATTGGAAGCAGATGTTCTGTTTCTTCACTATAACTTCTGTAATAGCACAGTGTTCTTTACCATGACGTCTTTAGGTAGACAAATGAATTTACAGATACCTTGTCATAAAATAATTCAGATGCTAGGAAATACCAGAAATCTGTTCCTGTCTCACCCAAGTGTGCTTTTAAGACAAATCTGCAGACTAACATATCAGTTAATACTGCTGTGGCATGTGTTGTATATACGAGGATGGATCGGAAAGTAATGCACAATAATTTTTTCTGCGTTGGTATTGCAGCTGGGATGTTGACATTTCATCGAGATACAGTTTGAAGTTTTCACTACAGACACAATTTGTTTTGCATGTGCAGCTCTAGCGAGAGAAGCGTGAAGTATGCAACAAAGATGACGCGCATGTTACTGTCGTCAACTTGTGAAGAGCAGCGAAGTGTTGTGCGAGTTTTGTGGGCTAAAGGCCATAACCCGAGTGAAATTCACAGGAACATGTGGCGTGTACTGTAGCAACATCTCCGAGTGGTGTGCGTTCTTCGCAAATGGCCGTGAGAATCTTTGTGATTTGCCACATTCATGGCGGCCGGTAGCAGCTGCAACCCAGTGGAATGTCACAGGCATTGAGGCAGCAATTTTTAATGACCGGCGGATCCAACTGCAAACCTTATGTCAGCAGTTGAACATTTCATACAGTGTGGTGTAAGATATCATGACATATTAAAATTTCATAAAGTTAGTGCCTGCTGGATGCCTAAGAACCTGACAGACGATCACAAGGGCCAGCGAATGATGACATGCTTGGACCACTTAAGGCGTTACGCTGCAGAAGGGCATGACTTTCTGGAAACAATTATCACTGGTGATAATGTGATAGCACTACACCCCCGAAACAAAGCAGGCCTCTATGGAGTGGAAACATGCTGCTTTCCCAGTAAAAAAGAAATTCAATGTGATGCAATCTACAAAGAAAGTGCTTGTGACAGTGTTCTGGGATATGCATGGTGTTTTGTTGGTGGACTTTGCTAAACACGAGACTTCAGTGATTGCTGCAGCCTGCATTCAAACGGTGATAAAGTTGCGTCGTGCCCTTCTTGACAAACGCCATAACATTAATGCTGATGATGTCGAACTTCATCACAATCCTCGTCCCCATGTTGTGGCTTCTGTTCGTGAGAAAATAAACACATTTGGTTGGGAGGTGCTCCAGGATCCACCATACAGTCAAGACCTTGCACTGTCGGACTTTCATCTGTTTGGTCCCATGAAGAAATTCCTGGCCGACCATCGCTTTGCAACCGATGCAGAAATGCAATCAACTGTCTGCAGATGGCTATATTCCAACCGAACGGACTTTATGAACAGGGTATACTAAAACTGGTATCACGATGGGAGAAATGTGTTGAGAAACTTGGTGCCTATGTAGAAAAGTAGCTAAAAGATGTGAGTTCATTTGTGTGTTTTTTATTTTTGTTTACCTATTAAACGTTTTTTTTTTTATTGTGTGTTACTTTCTGATCCACTCCGTATTAGGAAACAAGTACAAAAAGTGGAGCACAATAAATCATCATAACTTACAAATAAGACCCCAGCTGTAAATAACTTAAGATTTATGTTCTGTTACTTTATCATATTACACGTGAGTTAATGTTTGTGTTGCTAAGAAATACGGGAGTTGCATTTGTTTTTAAGCGATTGTTGTTGTTAGGTTGTAGGTTTGTCCGTACAGTAGTTTATAACTCATGAGCATTCACACATCGACTTTTCTGCTCGTAAATTCCAAATGTGCATGTTAATGATAATTGCAAACTGTAGGAAACTGCTGTACGAATGAACCTTATAATGTGTGCAGGAGGTTTGAACATGCGCAGAAATTACTGAATCTTCCTCTCATTACAGCAATGCCATGGTTCGGAATGGATATTGGTGGTACCTTATCAAAGCTTGTTTACTTTGAACCAAAAGACATCACACCGGATGAGGCAGATGCTGAAGTAGAGACTCTGAAGAACATCCGGCGCTATCTTACTAAGAATTCAGCATATGGCAAGACAGGCCACAGAGATACACATTTACAGGTAATGTGTTAGAAGTTGGCATGATTGTGTATTCATGGGCCATGTCTCAAAGCTCAAGTCTATACTTCACACTAGGGACTTTGGACATGTATGCTTGCATCACAGCCTTCTTCATAGACTATTTTTATAAAAACTTTGACATCACAGTGCAGCACAGCAGTATCCTAATGCAGTTTTATTACGAGTTACGTGAAAAAGATAAGAGCCTAAAATATTACAGTATAGTAGAATCCCGATTATCCGGCACTCTATTACCTGATTGGTGGATTATCCATCTGTATTTCTCTCGATTTTTTCTGCAGGAATATGTTGTTGTTGTTTTCTAATGCCAGGCGTTTGACAATAAAGTCATTTGACCTCTTGCACTCCAATATTTTTCAAAGATATTATCATGACCAGCCACTGAAGCACAGATTTTGAGGTGTTCCGAATCCATTTCTTGGTTTGAGTTGCACAATGGGTAGTTAGGGGACTGATATGTACCAATTCTATGCAGGTGTTTGGCCAAACAATCATGGCCTGTTGCCAATCTAAATGCAGCTACAGACGATTTTCGTGGTAAATCGGGAATTAACTGTGGATTTTGATGCATAGAGTTCCATTTCCCTTGGGGTTGTGTTATCAAATTTTGTTTGTTGAAGTCTTAAGTATGTAGATTTAATAAATCTCTTCACAGAGTAATACGTAGATTTAGTAACAGGTCTGTAAGTAGCAGTGCTGCCCTTCTTTGCTAAAGCATCCACATTCTCGTTTCCCAGGATTCCACAATGGATGGTATCCATTGGAATACAATTCTTTTATTGAGTGATATTAATTGAGAGAGCATTTTAGTTATTTCTGCTGTTTGAGATGAAGGTGTGTGTTTAGAGACGATTGATAGAATAGCTGCTTTGGAGTCTGACAATATAACTGCATTCCTAAATTTATTGATGTGGCATAGAAGATTCCTGAGATATTCACTTATTGCAATGATTTCACCATCAAAACATGTTGTTCCATATCCAAGAGATCTATAAAGTGAGAAGAGACAGCATGTAACACCTGCACCGGCACCTTGTTCTCTGGAGATCAAGGATCCGTCAGTGTATAAATGAAGCCAGTTTTGTGGAGGGTACCTAATATTAATTGTCTCTAAAGACAATTGTTTCAGTATTTCAGTGTTTATTTCTGATTTTAGTATTTCTTCTGTTAAATTTAGATTATATTCTATATTTAATAGAGTTAAAGGGTTTGGTTTAATTTGTAAGTTTTCTTTTAAATTCGGGATATTGATTTTCTGTTTTAATTCTTGAACAATGGATATGAAACTTTTTTGAGTTTTCAATCTACAGAGAGGACTGTAGATATATGAATATATGAAGTACTGTACATTGTATTAACACGTTATTTTTTCTAGAGTGTGCTATTACAAGCCTTTTTCCTTACACAGTATGATCTACTGTTCGAATTGTACTGTATAACTTCTGTATAAAATACTTTCTATGGGTGTCAAAAGAAATCTTGTTGTACTGGGTATCTGAAAAAAAAAAAAAGTGTAAATAATTGAGTGGTTTTGTGAAAGAGAAACTGTGGTTCGTCTCGCATCAGAATACGAGATTGGAGTGTATAAAGTACGAGTATGTAAATCTACAACACAGTACCTTCACAGACAACCATTACAAAGAGTTTCATTGGCCCTTAAAAACCTGTCGTTGACAACCAGACAATTACGAAAGTGTAAATATTATTCACTAAATTTACGAAAATCTTTCATGGTACTGATTATCCGATTTTTTCAATTAACTGTTCAGCCCATCCCCTTTGCCACGAATAATAGAGGTTCTACTATATTTTAAACTGTAAAGAAGGTACCAATGTGAATGTTGAAGATTAACATATAGTTTTACATTTTATTTCCAAAGCATCTTCATATCTCATAGCTCCAATTGCTGATGTGGCATTAAATTTAGCACATTATTGTTATAGTTACTTTGTAGGAGGGAATGTAAACATAATTGTCAAAAAACATATCTTTACGTTTTGTAATTAGGTAAATTTTAACTAATTACAGCAAAGAAAGTCACATTTAAAAAATGAGGGTTAAGCTCTTTTATCTAAACCCATCGATATGTTACTGAGAAAATTAAGTACTATGTATTAGGAAACTTTTTAGTATCAGTACATATTTTGTGTAACATCCCTTCCATTTTACTAGTACTTCTCTTGCCATTAACATGCTGTTAAACCACCAGAGCAACTTAGGTGATAGTGTATTGGCCCATAGATTCAAAACTGCATTTGAATGTGTGCTCAAATTCTATTTCGGCTAATTTCCTAATTTAGTTCTTTTTTGAAGTTCCCGAACTGTAAGGCGAATGTCAGGTAATTCATGTTCATTTCGTCAAATACTCTTTGCTATCACTAGGGGGCGGGGTTGATTACCTAAAAATAGCTGAAAAAGGACCTTAAAAGTTAATCGAAGGCACGGGACTGTATATGGACAGATAATACAAAATAGTTTATAGTTTTTAAAAGAAATCAAAATTATTCTCTGGTTTCCGTTTTTTTTTTTTTTTGCATTGAAAAATAATAAATATTATTATTAATAGAGGGCGAATCTATGTGCGTTGTCTCTCAAAGTTAATATGCATTGACTGTATTGCTACTGCTCACGTCACGTCTAACCTGTTCCATTTTTTATTCACACACATCCGCCCTCTAGTTATTAATTTATTATTATTATTATTATTATTATTATTATTATTATTATTATTATTATTATTATAACAACCCATTGTTGACAGGGATTCGCGGGTGCTCGTGTAAAGGGGGTTAAGTCGAATTGTAAGGTATGTAAACTTCTCTTCTTTGGTACTGAACAAAACCTTTTTGTCACAAAATACGGAGTACTATAACTGCATCATGGATGGAAGAATGATTTAGCCCTTTCAACACAAGAAAAAAGTAATTGTGGAGAGTTGAAATCTGTACTTATCCCAGTTTGGCGAAATCATACTTAACCCCCTTTACACGAGCACCCGCGATTATTGTTTGATTTTTTTAATGTATGGAATGGCGACAAGAAAATCATGATTGGAAAGCTTGCTCTATACCGTCTTTATCAACCAAAATGCCACTTGGACTTGAACTGAAGGTTTAAGCGTGGGAAGCCAGAGCTGTAGTATTTTGCTGATAACACACCACAAACTTCATAGTTATCATGAAATATTTAGAACAAGGACATTGGTGCCATATTTCTGTTAATCCGTGTTGGTTTGTCCCATTTGCATTTTGTCAAAAATATCAAAACTTTTTATAATATGTTTTAAATTAGTTTTCTGCAGTCAGTCTTTGAAATATTGCCTTGCATAAATTGTAACTACTGTCTTTTGTAGTCGTTTAGATAATTTTAAGACTTTTATTGCCCTGACTTGTGCTGTTTTCTTTTTGTAATATATTAGTCAATAACGCACTTGTGACTAATGTGCTGTGAGATAAGACAACAGTTTCCTGTTGTACTGAGAAGTAATACTGCACCTTGTCATAGTAACACCTATCAGTTCGAAAGGTCAGTGCTTACGTCTTAAATGCTATCACTTCTACTTCAGAAAATTTTGTGAAGATAATACATGGTTTGTCATACGTTCCACTTCTTTCGTAACAGTTCAGGTACTTTATCATGTAATAATATGACTTCTTGAACTGTCACTTAAGGGGACACTATACTGAAATAACTAACTTACATGTTTTTAGAGCTAAATACACAAAACTTTTATCACTGGTATGTCTGGTTTAATAATAACACATGTACAAAATTTTATTCCTCTATGATAAGTGGTTTGATATTAAAGCCACCGGCATGGCTCAGTCGGTTAAGGCGCTTGCCTGCCGGTCTGAAGTTGTGTTCGGGCGCGGGTTTAATCCCCGCTTGGGCTGATTACCTGGTTGGGTTTTTTCCGAGGTTTTCCCCAACCGTAATGTGAATGCAAGGTAATCTATGGCGAATCCTCGGCCTCATCTCGCTATCACCAATCTCATCGACACTAAATAACCTACTAGTTGATACAGCATCGTTAAATAACCAACTAAAATAAAATATTATATTAATATCTTAATAAAATATTGAATCGCTTTATATGAGAATTCCCTTGCGCTATAATTTACATTATTTTTAACTGATATTCACTTATATGATTCTTTATATATTTTTGGAACAAACATTATTATTGGGGTTTTCTATACAGTGAATCAGTGCGATAAATTACTAAGAATTTTTAATGATCATTATTGTTTTTATTGTTTTATAATAAAAAATTCTAGTAAATTATTAATTTTATAGAAAAGCTCTATAGTAAGTTTTCATTTCATGTATTTAAGGATCCACGTAAGTGAATATTACTTATGAATAATGTAAATTGTGGCACAAGAGACTTTTTATGTAATGCTATTCAATATTTCAATAAAATATTATAAAATGCAAACCACTTATCATAGGCGGATGAAATTTTGTGCATTAGTCATTATTAATCAGATATACCGATGATAAAAATTTGTTAAATCTAGCTTCATAAGTACGGCAGTTATTGATTTCACTATTGTGAACCCTTAGCAATATGGAACTTGCAAATTTCAGTATAGTGTCTCCTTAAGACATGCATAAATAAAGGCATTTATTGTGTCAGAAGAAGAAAATATTAAAGCACATTCATGTTTATAAATTGTAATTACAGCTTAAGTAGGGCAGCCAAATAGATCAGTTGGTAGAATTACTGTATATGGAGTGGAAGGTCCTGGGTTCAATTCTGTGTGGTAATGTAATTTTTCTCATTCCAAAACTTCCAGAATGGCACCAAGGTTTACTTGGCCTAATATCAAATTGAGTACTGGGTCTTTCCAGAGGTAAAAAGCAAGGGGTGTAGTTGTATTAGGGCACTGCCCCGATACTTTTTCTGCAACTTGGGAGTGTCCTGCTTTTTATCTTTAGTTTTAAAGTAGTAATTTTCTTACTTGCTTTCCTATTCAACTTTGTATTTTATATGTATGGATTAATAGTATGTACAATAACAGTGGCATTACTAATAAGTAATAATAATAATAATAATAATAATAATAATAATAATAATAACAACAATAACAACGATATTTGCCTGACACTTAAGTTTAACCTATATATATTACCCCACCATTTTAACCTCCTGAGTCCTGAGACATTTGTTGTTTTATTTTTAAAGTTCAATATAATTCTTTACTTACAAAGAAAAGTCTCTGACATGAAGGAAAATGCTGAAAAAATTGCGTAGATTACAGTTAGGGCACAAATGCAGGTATATTATACTATACTTCGGGTCTCTGCACATATTATCGTAATCATGTATGTAGTATAGTATACAGGGCAATTACAAATGATTCGTCAGGTTTAAAGTCAAATATTTTCGAAAACAATGGATGCAATATGTTCATACTACATTATTACTATTATTATTATTATTATTATTATTATTATTATTATTATTATTATTATTATTATTATTATTATTACTAATCATGAATTGAAAGAAGAACTCTGAAAGTTTACTTTCCATTGTTGTAACTCTGGCGCATGTAGACAGACAGCAGCACAAGCATAGTTTTCAAAATTGTGTCTGCAGCAGAAAACATTAAAAATTCAAAGTCATAACAGATGTCCCATAATTTGAGAACTGCTAAATAGAGCCTTCTAGATTACAAATGAAATGAAGCAATAGCTAATGATCTCGAAATAATCCCTATAGCTGAATATCTGCGTGAATATAAATGCAATTGGTTACAACACGTCAATAGAATACGATGCTAGTTGTATGTCGGGATTTTACTACGTAATTTTGAGTGTGTGTATGAAGGATCTACGTATGTTGGGGATTGGGGTCTGTTCGTGCCTGCATAACTATCTAAAATCCACCTACCTCTGCAGCAACCCAATATTTTATGTGTTCCATTTACCTACTTATCTACCTACGTACTTTTCTGCCCCATGTTTACTCAGTTACTTGCCCATTTGTCCATTTAATTTGCCAGTTACACGCTGGGATCGTAAAAAAATGAGGACATAATGCAAGAAATTCAAATAGAACCCATTATGCAGTTCATCAGCAAATATCAACTTCAGTGGAAGGGTCATCTCGAACGAATGAATCGATGCAGAATTCCAAAAGTACTGTTTCATTACCATCCTTATGGCAAAAGATCTCTAGCTCGTCCAAAGAAGAGATGGACTCTAGTTTGAGACTGTAACAGGCCATTCGGCCTAATGCTTGTTAGGAAGACGACGACTTTGCCAGTTATCATCTTGTCTACTTACTTACCTACCAGCCTAGTCAACACTACGTGTACATCCATGACTAAAGTTGTTGAGCAAATTTTCATTCATAATGATTTCTCTCTTTCAGATGGACAGTGTAGTAATCCGAGGTCGAAGAGGAACTCTTCACTTCATCCGTTTCCCAACCAGTGAAATGGGCAACTTTTTAGCATTAGCAAAGTCTAAAGGCATGGCCACTCTTGTAACCACTGTTAGTGCTACTGGGGGTGGAGCCTACAAGTTTGAAGAAAATTTTCGTAGAGTAAGTAAGCTTCAGAGTTAATTCTCTGTCTTACAGAAAAACAGTAGAAGTCATAATTGAATGTCTTCATGTTTCACTTTGCCTGATGGTATTGCATGTCATCGTTGCCCATTTGAACTTCAGTCTCTCTTGTACATACTTCACAATTTAGCTTCTTGATGTTGAACATTTGTCTGTTAGCATACAAATGGAAGAAAATTAAATGCCAGCAGGATAAATGCAAAAGTGTGATTCAATGCTCAATAACTCTCTAACCATGAAAGTGAGAACAATGAAAGATTAAATAAAGGGCTTCAATTATTACGTAATTTCTTTTATTGTACATCATATATTTTATATATTATAACATGTTTACGCGTCTTGTACTCCATCAAATTTGTCTTCCAATTCAATACTTTGAATGAAAACTTTTCAAAGATTGATCAGTATATAAAAAGTTTTGTCAAAGACTGTTTCATATTGCTAAAGATTTGATAAGAATTTAAAAACGTGTTTCAAGTTCATTGTAACCTATGTAGGCTTGCTTACCAAATATTAACAATATAAATATATAAATCCTTTGGAGAATAACTAGGCTAAACAAATTAATATTTATATTACTTAATGGTACATTACTACATTACCATAAAACAAATATTATGTAATCTTCATCTTGCGATGTTTGGTGACGTATACACTTCCGTTGATGTGACATATTAATGAATTTAAATACTATTATAGTCACAATCATGCCATGGTATGAATGAAAAATTTCACAACCTCGAGCGGGAATCGAACCTGCGACTTCCTGTTCTCCGGTCAGGCGTTCTACCACTGAGCTATCGAATTCGTCTCACGCTAAAGGCTTGGAATTATCCTTTCATACTGGCGACTGTTGTAGAGTACTGTCCATAGAGAAATTTTTCTTTCATACCATGGTATGATTGTGACTATAATACAGACGTGGACAAATCATTAGCAAAATTGGAGATTTTTATTATATATTTTTACAAACTATGATTCTTCAATTTAGACTACAGTTGACATCTTTGCGTATTTCCAAATTATTAGAAAAATCGAAGATTTGTATTGTATATTTTTACAAAATTTCACTCTTCAATTTAGACTACAATTGATATTTTTGCATATTTACAAATTATTAGCAAAAGTGAAGATTTTTTGTATATTTTTACAAAATTCGACTCTTCAGTTTGGACTACAGGTGACATTGTGGATATTTCCCAATTATTAGCAAAACTGAAGGTTTTTATTATATATTTTTACAAAATTTGACTCTTCACTTTAGACTGCAGTTGACATTTTTGCATATTTACAAATTATTAGCAAAATTGAATATTTTATTATATATTTTTTACAAAATTTGACTCTTCAATTTAGAATAGCCTACATTTGACATTTTTGCATATTTATATCTACTGTAATGATAGAAATATGCAAAATTGTCAACTGTAGTCTAAATTGAAAAGTCAAATTTTGTAAATAGAATTACCATAAAGATCGTCAATTTTGTTAATAATTTGTCCACGTCTGTAGTATTTAAATTCATTAATATGTCACATCAACGGACGTGTATATGTCACCAAACATCGCAAGATGAAGATTACATTTGTAAAAAGTTTCTTTCAACCCATAAGCAGTGCTGACTAGATCAGATGCTATGGACAGTACTGTATAACAGAGTCGCCAGTATGAAAGGATAATTCCAAGCCTTTAGCGTGAGATGAACTTGATAGGTCAGTGGTAGAGCGCCTGACTGGAGAACAGGAAGTCGCAGGTTCGATTCCGGCTCGAGGTTGTGAAATATTTCTTTCATACCATGGCATGATTGTGACTATAATAGTATTTAAATTCATTAATATGTCACATCAACGGACGTGTATACATCACCAAACATCGCAAGATGAAGATTACATTTGTTTTTTTTTTTAATCCAATGCCACCAGGTTGTCTTTTCGACATTTCTGGTCTTCTCTCCTGGCCGTGGCTTAGTTGTAACCCACTTCTGTGGTTGGGGCGCCTGGAAGGTGGAGTTACATTACCCCGATGATGTGATAGGATGATTATTATAATGATTACATTTGTAAAAAGTTTCTTTCAACCCATAAGCAGTGCTGACTAGATCAGACGCTATGGACAGTACTCTATAACAGAGTCGCCAGTATGAAAGGATAATTTCAAGCCTTTAGCGTGAGACGAACTCGATAGCTCAGTGGTAGAGCGCCTGACCGGAGAACAGGAAGTCGCAGGTTCGATTCCCGCTCGAGGTTGTGAAATTTTTCTTTTATACCATGGCATGATTGTGACTATAATAGTATTTAAATTCATAAATATTATGATTACATATTGTTTTAAAACGAAATATTTACTATTAGTAGGTTAGAATCTTCTTCATTCAAAAAATACATGTACAGGTATCAGTTCTTATTCGAGGTAACCACTTTGCAATTTTCTCATAGTATCAATTTTTTTTTATTGTGGTATTTCACACAATCCACAGTGTACAAATACGGGTTTAACTGTCACAATTGAATTAACTTGCACACAACTTCTGTCAGCCAGGATACCATGGTTTCTGTGGTTATTGACGCCATAATATTTTCGAATACCATTTGTCAGTTCCTTCAAAGAATGGTCAAGTCTTTGATCGAATAGAGCATGTTCTTATTTAGTTTCAACAGAATCAAAGACTTTTAAAGTATTGTAAGCGATTTCACAATAAAACTTGTAAAGTATTGTCAAGTCTTGAAAAAATCTTGTAAAGTGTTGACTTTGACGAAAATCTAATTGTGCACAAGCAGCTTCAGCAAAACATGGAACGTCTTTTATTGCTTGCCAATTCTAAATTATATGAGATAGAGCTTCACATATTACAAGTAAAATAAGTAAATTTTAACGAGCTTTCAGAATCTGAAATCAGATTTCACATATTACAAATAGTTTTTTAGTTTTGGATTTAAATTTTATAAAAAGAGCAAGTGCTGAATATAATTTATGGATTGCAACATATCATGACGTCAGATATGCCTACTGCACAGTACAAAAATGCTAGAGTATATGAGAGAATATAGAAAACATAAGTGTTTGCACAGTAGTAAAATCAGGTGCATAGAGAGACTGCAAGTACAAAAGACAAAAATAAGAAAGAAATAAAGCTAGTACCATTAACTAAAAAATTTTTTTCATTGCTGTTATAATTATAATAATTGTATTTTAAACCATACATCAGATGTTATTCAGGGATCCAAGGTTTCCTGCAGTTCTTATTTTGATTTATTCGTTTTTTTTTTCTTTTTTAGGAGTTGAACATGAGGCTTGCCAAGTTTGATGAGCTGGACTCGTTAATACGAGGCATGTTGTATGTGGAAACTAATAACCCGTGTGAATGTTACTACTGGGCCAATCCTACAGAGGATGACCGTTGTGAGAAGAGATTCTATGATTTCAGTGACCCATATCCCTTTTTGGTAAGTAGAGATGGTAAAAGCAGTTTCAAGATACAGCTTCATGTATGACCTCGTGTATTAATTTGGATTTAAGTCTTAAATCAGTTGCAAGTATATGAAATGTTTTCCATGCACTGATATACTACATCTGACATAAATAATTTTGAGGGAAAAATTGTTCTGGGGCCGGGTATCGAACCCGGGACCTTTGATTTGACGTACCAACGCTCTACCAACCGAGCTACCCGGGAACTCTACCAGACACTGATCCAATTTTTCCCTCTATATCCACAGACCTCAAAGTGGGCTGACAGCTGTCAAGCAACCAAAGTTGAGTGCACACTAACTCTGTGTGACTTTAATTGTGGCTTTCTGTTACGAACAGTGACGTGTATTATGCAAATCAAGCTTTCAGGTATAACTCCCTGTAAAGTTGATTTGAATAATTTTGAGGGAAAAATTGTTCCGTGGCCGGGTATCGAACCTGGGACCTTTGGTTTAACATACCAACGCTCTACCAACCGAGCTACCCGGGAACTCTACCAGACACCGATCCAATTTTTCCCTCTATATCCACAGACCTCAAAGTGGGCTGACAGCTGTCAAGCAACCAAAGTTGAGT
The DNA here is from genome assembly GCF_040183065.1 of Periplaneta americana. Taxonomy (NCBI): domain Eukaryota; kingdom Metazoa; phylum Arthropoda; class Insecta; order Blattodea; family Blattidae; genus Periplaneta; species Periplaneta americana. The sequence goes on along the minus strand of NC_091128.1, from coordinate 160,827,707 downwards.
GCACACTAACTCTGTGTGACTTTAATTGTGGCTTTCTGTTAGCGAACAGTGACATGTATTATGCAAATCAAGCTTTCAGGTATAACTCCCTGTAAAGTTGATTTGAATAATTTTGAGGGAAAAATTGTTCCGGGGCCGGGTATCTGACATCTGACATGTTGTTGCAGATTGTAAACATTGGCTCCGGTGTAAGTGTTCTTGCTGTGTATGGACCAAATAACTACAAGAGAATATCTGGCACGAGGTGAGTACATATCACCTGTAACAAACTGAGTGGAAGTGTACTGTTCTGCCAGTAAACAGAGCAACCTAAAATTTTTGGTTCCTTTTCATATTTTAAATATGTTACAGTAGTTATTTATGTATTAAGAGAGGAAAGTAGTGTTTACTAGTCGAGGATATGTTTGCAATTAAGTAGTCCAGACTAGCAGATTCTAGTGAGTGCGACAATTTTCACGAGTGTCATAATAAGATTATCCTCGGGTTGGATACAACACTTTATGGCATCTTAGCATTATAAATTGTAGGAAATAAATTATGAAATAATTCGGCATCCATAGCTGACATAAGTGTTGATATGTTCATATTGATTAGTTCCACCTGGCATTGAATAAAGAGAAATGGATGACCTTGCAGGTATTACAAACTCTAGTTATACCTTAGGTATCAAATTTTATGTTACAAATGTTCCTTTATCTTGTTAATAGTCCACACCTGTGGAGTAACAGTTTGCGCGTCTAGCCGCAAAACCAGGTGGCCCAGGTTCGATTCCCAATCAGGGCAAGTTACCTGGTTGAGGTTTTTTTCCAGGGTTTTCCCTCAACCCAATATGGGCAAATGCTGAGTAACTTTCAGTGTTGGACCCCGGACTCATTTCACCGGCATTATCACCTTCATCTCATTCAGATGCTAAATAACCTAAGATGTTGATAAAGCATCGTAAAATAACCTACTAAAATTTAAAAAAATCTTGTTAATATAGTTTCTCTGAACCACAGAACTGTTTTATGTGATATTTCAAAAGTGAATACAAAATTGTTAAAGATTGGAAATGAATGATATGTTACCTTCTGTTCTGCGTTTTATTTCTTGTTACCTGGCGTGTAGAAGCGGTAAGGAAGATAGCCAGATGAGTTGCATTCATCCACACAAGCGTTCCGGTATTACGTCATTGCTATTATTGGCACGCATGCCATAATAGCTGATTCTGCACAGTGTTGGATGTAGTAACATCCTGTTTATAATGCTAGGATGGCATAAAATACATTTACGGGCCTACAAGCAATCTTAATTTTTTTATCACACCAGGCTAACATTTGGTGGACGAGTCTTTTATTCCCCTCTGGACCGTTTCATTTTCGGTATATCTGGTTACTCTGAACATCTCAGTTAAGTTTTGGGGACAAGACGAAGTCTGGTGGGCCCATGTTAAAACTGTATGGGCACCATGCAACCTCGCATTATCTTGTAAAATGAGGACACCAGCTGTGAACATTTGTTTAAAAAATATAAAATGGCAATTTACACAAAATCATTTCTAGTGATTTTACATTTTTGCTTACATAAGATGAAGTGAAAGATAGAATGGAATAAAGAGTGTACATTCCAAAAAAATACTTGTCTGGAAAATAAGTTTTGTATACTGCCTTATGTTTCTTATCGAGAACTTCTTCACACAAGAGATTTAATTTTTAAACAGTTGTACATTTTTACTGCTGCCAGCTTTATCCAAATTGTTTCTTTGGTTCTGACTCTTACATCTGACTTGTATCATACACAATCGTAAATATGATCTTACATTTTTCCCTACATAAGATGAAGTGAAAAATGGAACAGCATAAACAGTAGATCTCCCAAGAATATGATTGTACCAGGCAAATAATTGAGGCATTCACTAGAACAAGAACTTAACTACAGAATCTTGAATTTGTGATAGAAAGCATCAGACATTTTAGATCTGGTGTAACAGAATTGCACAGAATGACATTCAAATGTTTCTAGTGGGAACTGTGTTTGTTAAAGGCAAATCATATTTTGTCTAGAGAGAGATGCGTTATTAAGGTTTCAATACATGCTGGAAATGGAAAAATGACGTAACGTACATTAAGTTGATATTCCTGGAAACACCTCAGTTGTTGTAAGGTACGGTCACATGTCGCTACTTTTGCAGCGCAACTTTTGTACTGCAGCTGCAAAAGTTGCATGTCGTGTTCACACGTAAGCCAAAAGTAGCGCGCTGCACGCTACTTTTCATGCTGCGCAACCCAAGTGCAGCAAAAGTTGCAACTGGAGGTTGCGAGTCTGTTCACACACAAGGCGCTACTTTTGCAGCCGCAGTCATGCTGCAGGTTTCCATCTCCGTGTTGACTTCTCAATATACATTTTGTGGTTATGTTCGCATTATTAAGAAACTCATGCAAAAGCTTCCTTATCTATTATTTGCTTTTCTGTCGTATCTACTATTCAGAAATTGGCATTATTTTTACTATAAAGCTTTTAAAAACGCCTATATACTTAAATGATAACCAACAGTATATTCACGTAATCAATATTGGCAACCCTCCTGTTTGGAACTACGCTATGGAAAATTTAAAAAAATGAATTATATCGTCAGCAATTATGCTCAGACTGTGTTGTGTATTTAATAACTGTTACAAATAATTTATTTTCATCACATTTAACATTAAAATATATCCAAACAATAAAAGTATCATTGGCACATTTGGGTGGTAACACTGGTTGCAACCGCAGCAAATGTTTCAACAAAACCGATATCAAAAATGCTGCGGCTGCAACCCTGAGAACCCTGTTCACACGTCGCTACTTTTAAGTTGCACGCAGCATGGAAAAGTAGCGGGTAGCAGGTTCGGCAGCCGCTACTTTCGGGTTGCACCGTTGTTCACATGTCGCAGTACGAGAGTTGCGCAGTTTTTTGTACTGCAGCGCTGCAAAAGTAGCGACGTGTGACCGTACCTGTATATTGCTTTATGTTTTCTAATTGAAAACTTCTTTACACAAGAGTTTTAGTTCTTAAACAGTTCTACATTTTTACTGCCGCCAGCTTCCTCCAAATTGTTTCTGATACCAACTATTACATCTGATATGTGTTTTACAGAATAATTTTGTCTTGGAACTAAGGGCTTGACTCCTGCTATGTTTCAGTTTGGGTGGAGGCACATTCCTTGGGCTCTGTTGTCTACTGACAGGGTGCAATACATTCGAGGAAGCAATAGACTTAGCAACGTGTGGAGACAACACGCGAGTCGACAAGTTGGTCAAAGACATTTATGGTGGGGATTACGAGCGTTTTGGTCTGCCAGGAGATTTGGTGGCCAGCAGGTATTGAATGTTCAGAGTTATTTACTTTTTTTATATACAGAATTGAAGTTATAGATATATATATATATATATATATATATATATATATATATATATTTGTAAAACAAGTTTATTTCTATCCTAAGTGTATTTTTCTATTTTATCTTGGTTACTATATCAACATGACCTGCACTAATTATACTACTAATAATAATTTAATATTAATCTCAACATCGTCTCTTTTTTCACTCAGTTATTATTAGTATTATTATTTACTAATTTTATTACAATCTTTATGGGAGCTTTTTCCTTAAGTATTTTGTCTACGAAGTATGTGTATCTATGTAACGGAACTGTCCCCGAACACGAGCTTTGCTCTTTCGGGGTATTTTAATGTAACGTTTTTATGTATATGTTATTATTAAATAAATAAATAAATAAAATAAATTAATTAATTAATTTGTCCTACAGAATTTATCTGTAATATTGACACTTAATATTTTAGGAGAAAAATTCGCTCTGGCGCCGGGGATCGAACCTGGGTCCTTAGTTTTATGTACCAAGCGCTCTGACCACTGAGCTACGCCGAATTCAATCCACAGCACCGGATCGAATTCTCCTCCTTCGATGTTTCCCTTTGTGGCCTGACTTCAAGTTAGGCATATATGTTGACTTGTATGTCCAATGTCAACTGCCATTATACTAGGAGCGCACTCAGCTGAGTGACCTGTTGGCCAGGAATCCGCAGTTATTATGCACTGCTAGCTGAGAGAATATTATGGATATATTAATTTGTCCTACAGAATTTATCTGTAATATTGACACTTAATATTTTAGGAGAAAAATTCGCTCTGGCGCCGGGGATCGAACCTGGGTCCTTAGTTTCATGTACCAAGCGCTCTGACCACTGAGCTACGCCGAATTCAATCCACAGCGCCGGATCGAACTGTCCTCCTTCGATGTTTCCCTTTGTGGCCTGACTCCAAGTTAGGCATATATGTTGACGTGTATCCAATGTCAACTGCCATTATACTAGGAGCGCATTCAGCTGAGTGACCTGTTGGCCAGGAATCCGCAGTTATTATGCACTGCTAGCTGAGAGAATATTATGGATATATTAATTTGTCCTACAGAATTTATCTGTAATATTGACACTTAATATTTTAGGAGAATTGAATTTGGCGTAGCTCAGTGGTCAGAGCACTTGGTACATAAAACCAAGGACCCGGGTTCGATCCCAGGCGCCAGAGCGAATTTTTCTCCTAAAATATTAAGAATTGGAGTTATTTTTTAAAAATCACATCCTTCAGGTGATCTCCATTCGCAGTACACTGTTGATGTTGCCTCTGGTAACTTATTATGAACTAATACAAACTCCTGACCAATGTGTTGAATTTCATTCTTTATCTTGTTCTTCCGTATCATGACAACTTTCGAGAAGCGACTTCCCGCAGTGCATTTGTAAGTGGAGTGACCTGAAGGCTAATTAAAAAAAAATTCAGAACTATAAATAAGCTTTTATGTTTAAATACATATTTGAGTCAACGCCATACAGTTGTACCATGCTTCAAACATAGCTCACTCAAATTGCTCCACCTTCTATTTTGTCTACCAGAACTCGAAAAATAAATATAGATTTAATTTCACATATTAAGATAACTAGAAAGTGAAAAATGGCATTGTTTTTAGACCTAAATAAATCTACATTTCTCTAGGATTAATTTGATGCATGATTTATTGCAAAAAAATATTTGAAGCCTCTAAGAGAGTTCTAAATTATTGGTGTGAGACGTGTATTTAAATGCCACGTCCCCTTTCAGACTTTTTTTTCAATCCTGAAATAGTTTTAGAATAGGATTTTCTCATCATTATCCTGATTCTGGATGTTGTGAAGGAAAAATGGACACATCATCTTTGTGCGTTTCTGAATTTTCCATAAACTTAATTTTTCAAACTGAAATCAAATTTTTCTCAGTATTGGTTGGACGAATCTGCATGAAACACACATTTTCAATCATGTGTGTATGTATTTATTTCACACTGCAAATGCGTAAATACCCTGTGGCAGTGGTAACTAATTACACTCAATAATGACAATTAATAATAAATTAATAATAATAATAATAATACTGATAATAATTAATAATAATAAATAATAATCATCATCATCATTGGCGCTACAGCCCTTGGTGGGCCTGAGCCTCCCTTAGTAATTGTCGCCATCCATCTCTATCTTGTGTAGCAGCCTTCCAATTCTTGCACCCCAACTTTCTGGCATCCTCTTCCACTCCATCAATCCATCGCAAGTGCGGTCGACCTCGTCTTCTCTGACCTCCCGGATTTGTTATTACAATTTTTTTGCAAGGTTCACTTGGGTCCATGCGTATTACATGTCCTAATAAATAATAATAGTATAATAAAATTAACAAGGAGCATCCTAAATTAAATGAAGCACGATCACTTAAAATAACATTTAAAGTAAATCTAATTTGTATCTTAACCCTGAGTTCGAACTAAAACCCACGAGTATGATATGTTCATACATGCACAAGTACCTTTCAGCATTACACTCATTTCGCTGTCAACTCACTCACTGCACTGGAACTACGATACATTACACTAACACTTCAAAAACATTTCACTGTTCAAATACTTTGCTCTACCACTATAAACTTGAAACTTCACTGACACAACATTCTTCTTCACTGATACAACACTTCAAATAACAAAACATCAATTACACCCTTTAAATATTGTGCATAATATACCTATACATGTCTGAATTTTGTGAACTAAAATTATTTAAATATTTTAATTATTTCAAAGGTCCAGAGTTCGATCCCAGGTGGCGACAGGATTTTTTCTCGTTGCCAAACTTTCAGAATGGCCCCGAGGTTCACTCAGCCTCCTATAAAATTGAGTACCAGGTCTTTCCCAGGGGTAAAAGGCGGCCAGAGCATGGTGCCGACCACACCACCTCATTCTAGTGCCGAGGTCATGGAAAGCATGGGGCTCTACCTCCATGCCCCCAAGTGCCTTCATGGCATGTTACGGGGATACCTTTAACTTTTTTAATTATTTCAAAGAAGTCCATACCAATAATCACTGCAAAATAAGAAGAAAATTACATTAATTTTTCTAAGTTAAAGAACAACATATAATTTCCAAATCAGTTTAGAAAAATGACTCTAGTTCCCAAAATTAAATAATGTCTTTATTCTATGTCAAAAAAATTTCATTCCAATCACTGCACTAGTTTCTGAGAAAAATTGACATTTATATCTCATTGTTTTCGGTTTTTTTTTCTGCAATGTTTATTTCTAAAATATTTTATTAATATTATTATATGTTTACTAAAATGTTGAAACTTATAGGGAATGTTCATCAGAGTTTTCTTTATCTGTGTTAAAAATTTCAAATAGATTGTTTCAGTAGTTCATTAGATACAGAAAGAAATGTGCTCTGCTGTATTTTATTAGTTACCTTAACAATATAGAAATAGGTTCAAACATAGCACTCAGGGCTTATTCATCAGTAAGATGATGGAACTGTTTCTTAGTGGACTGTATTGTGTGTGGACAGCTTTGGGCAAATGAATGCCAAAGAGAAGAGGGCTACCGTCACAAAGGAGGACCTGGCGAGGGCCACGCTCGTCACCATCACCAACAACATCGGCTCTATTGCTCGGATGTGTGCTCTGAATGAGAAGATAGAGCGTGTTGTGTTTGTGGGGAACTTCTTGAGGGTGAACCCGATCTCCATGAAGCTCCTGGCTCATGCTATGGACTACTGGTCGAAAGGAACACTCAAAGCCCTCTTCCTGGAACACGAGGTTGGTATTAACCCACAACAGTAGCACGCACTGGTAGTAGTATTTTTTACTGCTACTGTTACTCAGGGCCAGGCTCTTTTGGTGAAGATTCTTTAAAGTTTTCGTGAAAAATAAATAAAACATCGTACTTATATTTTAAAATGCGACAGTAATTTCGTGATTTATTTTTTTAATCACTTAATGCCATACACTCACACACAGTCTTAATTATCAATATTGGTAATCTTATACACGTCATTATATTTGCAGCATTAATGGCAAAATAAAGCTGTTAATAATACTTACTTAGAAATGGCTTTTAAGGAACCCGCTGGTTCATTGCCATCCTCACATAAGCCCGCCATCGGTTCCTATCCTGAACAAGATTAATCCAGTCTCTACAATCATATCCCACCTCCCTCAAATCCATTTTAATATTATTCTCCCATCTACTCAGCCTCTCCAAAGGTCTTCTTCCCTCAGGTCTTCCAACTAACATTCTATATGCATTTCTGGTTTTGCCCATATGTGCTACATGTCCTGCCCATCTCAAACGTCTGGGATTAATGTTCCTAATTATGTTAGGTGAAGAATACTGTGTGCGCAGTTTTGCTTGTGTAACTTTCTCCATTCTTCTGTAACTTCATCCCTCTTAGCCCCAAATATTTTCCTTCCACGTTTCACAACCTTACAGAACCGGTAATATAACTGTGTATAAATTCTTTCTGGTTTTTTGAGAGCAAACTGGATGACAAAAGCTTCTCAACCGAATAATGATAGGCATTTTCCATATTTGTGTTTTTAATTTCCTCCCGAATGTCATTTATATTTGTTACTGTTCCTCCTAAATAGAGACTTGAAAATTTCGCATTTGCGAAATCAGCGAATTTTTTAATTGTGAGGTAGAAATTAATATTTTCCTTCATCTCTAAGGTGATTTGGCGTGATTTTCTAGCAGAATTGAGAGTGCGAAAAATGCGAATTTCCTATCAAATTGCGAAATCACGAGAAAATTTCTATACAAGAGCAATTGATCAGTAAAATGCTGTTTTCAAGCGAAAAGTGCAATATATAAGTACAAAAATTAAAGACACTTTTTAAATAGTCAAAACATGTCGATTGATTATCACTTTATTAATTAATGTCTGCTCGATTCTATAAATTTCATATATTGATAATGAAGGTCAGATGATTGTTATACATATTATAATATATATCGTAATTTCGATTATTAAGTTCTATACTTGATATGGGCTTGACTAAAATGCATCACGTCGGTTTACTCGGCCATTTGCTTTTGAGATCACGGCAGGATTGATTGAATTTGTCAGGCACATGCTTCTTCATAAAATGTGTGAACAACTGTAACAGGTCATGAAAGGGACTCTGCTTCAGACGCAAAGACAGTTTTCTGTACATTCTGCAATTGCCGCATTGGAGAATAAAACATTTTCAGAATGTTGTTTGCAAGTATTGTGGACACCAACAAACAATGTTGACAGTGATCGTGTTTTATTACAGTTTGGTGCTGTTGTTTCAGAGAGGCTATATAATTTGAAGGAGAAAAATGCTGAACTGTTCACAATGTTATCTTTTGAGAAATGAAAGTTAGAATGCATAAAGGTTTCTTTGGAAAAAAGTAGATGCTAATTTGGAAAAAATAGATGCTAATTTTGATGAAAATAGATGCTAAAAATTCAGGTCCCTAGTCATAAATGAGTCACATACTTGACAAAACCTGCATATGCTTCTTGGTATATTTGTCACATTTCACGTTTATTACTAATAACAAAAAAACCTGTCCCTGCACAATACTACTTCTGCTGCTGCTGCTGCTGCTGCTTCAGCAGTGCTTTTGCTCCTACTACCACACTTACGAGGCGTGTTCTTAAAGTAAGTTCCAAAAGGGTGTAGTAAGTAAACAGGAAGATATTTACAAACCATTTTTGTTGCATTGTATTCCCCACACTTCAATTACTTCTCAACATAATCTCCACCATTATTGAGGCATTTATCGAGTCGTGGCACAAGTCTTTCTATCCCCTCATTGTAGAATTCGCCCGCCTGCGATGCGAACCATTCCCACACTGCTGTTTTCACTTCATCGTTGACCACCGAGGAACTTCTTGAGGTGCAGGAAGAGATGAAAGTCACTCAGAGCCAAATCCGGGCTGTAGGGGGGATGGTCAATTTGTTCCCAGCTAAATTTCGAGATGAGATTTTGGGTGTCGTCACCATCAAAACGTTGACCACCGAGGAACTTCTTGAGGTGCAGGAAGAGATGAATGTCACTTGGAGCCAAATCCGGGCTGTAGGGGAGATGGTCAATTTGTTCCTGTCCTCGTGAATTTTTTCATCGACATCACGCACCAAATCGTCATTGATCAAAGATGGTCGACCGGTACGCTGCTCATTATGCACAGAGACGCGGCCCTCATTGAACTTCCTAACCCATCTCCTGACCATTCCATCACTAATGGCATCATCACCATACACGTCAAAAAAAAGTTGACGATAAATGTCAGGTGGTTTGATGTTTCTCGCATTCAAGAAACGGATAACAGAGCGCATCTCACAGTCGGCGGGGTGCTCGATCACTTTAAACATTTCAACTGATCACAACTAACCACACACACGGACTGAAGCTCTGAAACTGCATGCACAGCTTGCCTGAGGACTGAAGAAGAAAACATGCATGCGCAAAATAATGATTGCAGCAATGCAACGGCTATAATTGAAAATGGAACTTACTTTAAGAACACGCCTCGTAATATTACTATGTTACGAAGTGTTTCACTGTGCAGTGTGGTTTTGTTGCAGGGTTACTTTGGTGCGGTGGGCTGCCTGCTAGAATTCAACAGTCACGTCAGCTGAATCTGTTGCGAAAGCATTCCTGTATCGTCAAAACATTCAAATAGTGGTAGCGCATGATGAGCCTGTCCGCATGAGCTTCTGCCACAGCGCACACGTATTTGATGAAGCACAAGTCCAACCAAAGTACAACAGTTAATTTTTATATTGGTTATTGCAGTATTTTGTTGATTATTTTGTGGTGTTGGTCTACTTTATTCGACTGGATGATTTCACGTCACCTATTAAATAAATCTGAACCTTTTGCGGTGATGGTAGGGCACAGCCCCCTGGAAGGGGTCCATGGCCTATATAAAGCATTTGTCCTGAAGTTGGTGCAAGTTCATGCGGCCAGTCATCCTAACCAGGGGATTTGTACATAATATACACACATGTATTTTGATGCCCTATTTTTTTTTTTTTAATTATTATCGAGTTGTTAGGAATATTGCTGTGTATTATAATTGTTACACGAAAGTTTTAAATGCAATTTTATAGAAATGTTTTTAATTTATTGTTAACTAATTTAGTTTTTGCTAGATATTAGGACAAATAAATCGAATATCAATCTATTTTAAAACGTTGTCATTTCTTCACCTTCCTGAAAGCTTGTACACGATCCAATTTTCTTCAAATTCAACACTTCACAAGCCTTTTTAAGACTTGTGACTACTTTCAAGGAATTGACCAATGGGATTCCAAAATATTATGGCGCCAAAAAAAAAATGGCATTCTTGCCGAGTTGCTTGCAAGTTAATTTAATTATATGGATTAAACTCATTTTTGTACACTGTAGGTTCTGTGAAATACCACAATAAAACAAAGGAAAATTATAAGTATGAGAAAATTGCAAAGCAGATATTGTTGAGTAAGTACTGATACATGTATTTTTGGATGACTGAAGATTCTAACCTATGAATTAGACGATTGTTCTATATACACTTTTAACACTTATATAATCACTGATTGACTTTGTAACTCTTTACTGTGATAATATGAGGAAATTATCTGGCTGACTAGTTTCGAAGTGATATTCTTCATTGTGCAAAGCATAGAAGTTGTCATGACACAGAGATAAGGAAGTCTGTGAATACTAATTGTAAATATTTTGTTTTAAAACAACATCCAATTGTAATATTCTTCGTTTTAGAGCACTGTACAGTTAAGGAATACAAGTATTGTTTTGTATAGCCTAGTTATTCTCCAAAGGATTTACATATTTAAGTTGTAATATTTGGTAGGTGGGCCTACATAGGTTACAGTGCACTTGAAGCACATGTTTTAAAATCTTGTCAAATCTTTAGCAGTATGAAACAGTCTTTGACAAGTTTTCTTGTAAAGTATTGAATTGAAAGAAGAATTTGATTGTGTACAAGCTGCTTTAGGGAGATACAAGAGTGCTGCACACTTTTTGGTATGAGCCACGAGAATCGGGGTGAATAACAGCAAGGTAAGGACCCAGCCATTACATGAAAAAGATAAAAAGTTATGTTACATATGTTACTTATCATGTTGTGTGTTATTTCAGAGTTCTGCACATGAAATTGACTCATTTTCATGCATTCAGTTTATTCTTTCTGTGAGCCTATTCTTTTTTGTTTTTATTTTTCTTCTTTTTTTTTTTTTTTTTTTTTTTCTGTTTCCAGGCATTATTTATTTTTCACTTAAAACATTATGAAATGTTAAGAAACGAAGTGACACTGTTCATTATTGTAAAAATAATTGAATTATAAAAATATTAGGCTACATAAATTGTTGTAAATTTACGGATATAAAATTAAATTGCAGAAGATAAATTACTCTTTTCAGACTTGAAAGGGATAAATAAATAATTAAACAGTTTAGGTTTATGATCGTCCAAAGTTTCCAGCAGCTGTAATAGATGCTGTATGAAGTTCACAATTCTTCAGGATTATCTGCACCATTCATACATCTTTAACATAATATTCCAACATTTTAATTAATTTTGAAAGGCTGCCACATATTTAATTCCTGATAAAAGGAATTGGTTGGGTCACTGGCTGAGAAAAAACTGCCTACTGAAGGATGCATTGGAAGGAATGGTGAACAGGAGAAAAGTTGTAGGCAGAAGAAATCAGAGAGATATGGATCATATGCGGAGACAAAGAGGAAGGCAGAAAATAGGAAATATTGAAGAATGCTGGGTTTGCAGCGAAAGACCTGTCTTTGGGCAGAAAACTGTGAATGAATGAATATTGAACTTAGCGTGGGGATTTATTATTATTTACTTTTTTTTTTTTTTTTTTTTTTTTTTTTTAAGCAATTTCAACAACTGTTTATATGAATCATTTTAACATCTGTTTCTTATGTTATCACAGTCTACTATATACAGTCACGAAACTTGAGTTTTGAGGGTGCTAGAAACAATAGACTGTGCCAGTACTATTTTGCATTGCCTGTAATGAGGCGATATTAGCGATCCTAGTGGTGAGCAACTATCTAATGTTTGCATATTTACTACGTATTGAGCTTCGTGACTGTATATACTAGACTGTGATGTGATCCTATATTTCATTATATTTTTAATTAATTCTAATCTCTTTTCTTGGAGTATAATCTTGAAAATATTCTACCAAGTCTTTATATGAAATTCTTTTTGAGTAAACTTTGTTATTGGTAGATATTTTCAATGATTGTATCATTTGTCATGCTCCCAAAATTTTCTATGCTCCCAATTAATTGGTTAGTGTGTTGGCATTTCTTTATTGAAGTGTTATTTTTTATAGTAAAACGGTGGTGCACCCAGATTTTTGGGTGGAGTGAGTGGGTCTATTTATAATCAAGTGTCAGAGGAACATTATAGGTGTATCCTTATGTGAAGCATGAATGGTTTGAACACAAATTGCGTCACTGAAATGTGACTGGCAGGTGGAAATGGTTGGCAGTACTGTCTCGCTCTGAATAAAAGTTATAAAACTTCGAACTCACGTGCCGGGGGGGGGGGGGGGGTTTGCGTGTTTTTTTTTTTTTTTTTTTAATTTGTGTTATTAAACAACTGCTACATAGCAGCACTCTTGTTTTTATGCCTCCATATACTCGTTGTACGACCAAATTTTACAAAAAAAAAAAAAAGGGGGGGTTTCTTATCTTCGAGTAGACACGGTAGCTCTTTACTATGACTATCTCTTTCTTTTGTAGACATTTCTATATGCTTGTTTCTTCAAATTAACTTTTTCCTCTGTAACTTTGTACTACTAATAGGCCTACGATCCTCTGCCTTCTAACTTCCAACTTGGCGACCCAAGTTTGATCCCCATCTGGGTCATGAAGGAATTAGTGGTAGACAAAGTGAAAGCGAGGGGTTCTTCTCGGGGTTCTACTGTTTCCCCTCACAATTATAATCATCCCACCAATACTCCACAAACATTCACACAGTGCAACGTCCTGAACCAGGCTTCCAAAACATATAGACTATTATAATAAACGTGTGATTGCGGTTCTGGCTTTTGCATCTATTATCAGGTGGTACATCTCACCTGAAGTGTCTCAGAGGAAGAACAATGTTGTTTGTATACATCTTAAGTCTGAAAGTCAAAAGGATAGCAGTGGCAAAGAAAGCGTTTAATAGGAAAAGGAGCATATACTGCAGACCTCTGGAAAAAGAGCTAAGGAAGACACTAGTGAAGTGCTTTGTGTGCAGTGTTAAATTATATGAGGGAGGAACATGGACATTACGACGAAGCAAATTGAAGCATTTGAAATATGGATATGGAGAAGAATGGAGTCTGTGAAATCGATAGACTATAAGAAATTAAGCTGTACTAGAAAGAGTGAGTGAAGAAAGAATAATGCTGAAACTGATCAGGAAGAGAAAAAGTCAGCTGCTGAGAAGAAACTGCTGATTGAAGGATGCGCTGGAAGAAATGGTGAACGGGACAAGTTTGGGGCAAAAGAAGATACCAGATGATAGACAACATTAAGATATATAGATCATATGCGGAGACTAAGAGGAAGGCAGAAAATAGGAGAAATTGGAGAATGCTAGGTTTGCAGTAAAAGACCTGTCCTCTGTCAGGAAACTATGAATTTTAAGTCTGATTAGTGAAATATGTTACTATAGTCAGCGATGTATACAATGGAAAGGAACCGGCTACCCTACCCTATTATCTCCTGGCTTAGTTGCCTTATTTGTATCACTTACGAGGTTCCGACCAGTCTTTGGACTGCTTTATAATAGATGAAATTCCAATATTGTAACCAGTGATGCAGTAATCATGGCTCCTATTGCTCAATTAGTCCAATGTAACAGCCATAGACCCTGCCGATCCGGAATTGCGCTCGGGAGCGGGTTCGATTACCGCTTGGGCTTTTTCCAAGGTTTTCCCCAATCGTAAGGCAATCTATGGCGATTCCTCGGCCTCATCTCGCTATCACCAATGCCATCGGCGCTAAATATAACCTCATAGTTCATACAGCGTCGTTAAATAACCAAGTGCAAAGACCATATATACAGTATATAGTAAGCGGAGCTACAGCTTTCACTTGCAGCTGACGTGTTTTGTCAACACTCGACAGGTTAATGTGGTTCAGTTGCACCAACAACTAGTGATGGGCGAAGTTGTTCTTTTCCCGGAACAGTTCCGACTGTTCCGGTTCCGAAAAAATACTATGTTCCAAATAACAGTTCCGAAATAACAGTCACCAGTGGTGATGAGTCGGAGTCGTTGAGTCGTTCAAACGAACGGTACAGTACCCTCACTCTTCACCATGCTGCTCACACTGGAGCACTCATAGGCATGACATAGTACACATTCTTATCTATAGATGGCACTGCAATGCACATTCGAATCGATTTTGGAAAATTGCTGTGCATGCGGACAGAACTCAAAAGCTTAATGTTAGTAATTACACAGCTGTTGACTACAAGGACAGAATACAACACTTTGTTTTCGTACATAAAGTTATAAAGACATGGTAGCCAACTAAAAAAAAAATAATATAACATTTAAAACATATGGTATGTAATTTCTGTTCTCTCTATTACATAATAAAAAAAAAAACAAATCATTAATTTTTATTTTTACTTTTCTTAATGCACAGTTATAATAATAATAATAATAATAATAATAATAATAATAATAATAATAATATATATTACAATTTCATAAATAAAAAAGATATATATTGGCAGTACTGAAACCTGGAAACCCCGCAGTGGGTTAGTAAAATGTTGGAATCGCATCTTTACCAAAGTGTAATTTAAACTTCGCATTAAACCTCGCTCTCCAAATCAGTACTTATATGGGTAGTTTCCAACAAATAATGCTACAACATTTTTGTCGTTCTTTGATAACAGAGAAGATAGCACAAAAACTTGTGCTTGTCAGACTTAACCTCAACAAACGACATACAGACATTGTAACTAAACCACTCATTACCATTTACGACTTTAACCTTTGTATAGAATCAGCTGATCAATTAATTAATAATAGTATGCGTACTTTATGACTTTGTAGAATGTTTATAAAACAGAATTAGTCAACTAATGGTGAAATAAACCATAAAGCGGGAATGAATATTACAGATTATTAAATACTTACTATAACATTACAGATGATTGGCCAGTCTTACAAATGTTGATATTAAAGTTCGCGCCACCGCAAGGATTTCAATTTCCAACCACGTGAGAGTTTCAAGTACCAACTTCATCCAACGAAGTTCCAAGTATAACATAAAGAACAACGAGAACAGTGTAACTACAGCTGTCGTTGGTTCATCGGAACAAGCTCCGACGTTCCGACTGTTATCTCGGAGTCGGAACATACCTTGTGCAACGCGGTACTGCGAGCCCGCAACAGCTGGGCAAGTGAGCAGCTCGGAGTCGGAACACTGTTATTTCGGAACAGGAGGTTCCGACCTACTGTTCATTTTTGCAACAGTTCCGAGACCGGAACAGTTCCAAAATAACTGTTGTGTTATTTTTTACCCATCTCTACCAACAACATCGTACGAACAGATTGCGCGAAATATCCCGCCGGAAGCAGTGATGAAGGCGAATTTATTAACTGTTAAGAAATTTCTTTCATTAGCATAGTATTAAATAAAATTAAACTCCTTAACAACTGTCAGGTGTAATTGTAACGCATAAAATTGTAGAGTATACATTGAACTAAAATAAATAGCGAAGACAAGCATTTAAATTGCAGAGCAATTTCACATCACAACTTCAATCTCAAACGCCTCAATTCAGTACTGCAATGTGCACCGGTATACGTGTATGACAATGGCGACTGACAGGGATGTTTCTCAAGTAGATGGTCATTTAGATCGGTTGAGTATTGCTTCAGAGGATAGTTTTAACCGCTCAAATATAGACGGTGATGCTAGTAAAGAAGATGAAGAATCGCTGGGGAATTGGGGATTCCGGCTGAATGATTTGTATCGTCTTGCTTTACGATTTTATAAAGGTAAGCCAGAAGTCATTGTACCTTTGTATTATAACTTTTCACATTATCTTGCTTGACCTACTGGTTATATATGTTATTTTAATTCTTTTTTACAACAAGTAAACTTGTGAAAACCAACAATAACAGTAAGATGAAGCTTTTTATTGACTTTGAAGAAAGTAACTTTTCCAAGGACAGATTCAAAAAGTAGTTGCAACATTTTTTTTTTTTTTTTTTCGTTTTTTCAGCAATGGTTTTTGCAAGATTTGTACATTGTATGTACATTTGTCTTTAATATCAGGACAGTACCATTACTACAAAAAACAAAGGATTTTATGTACTGTGGCGCGTTCCCGAGATTGTCAAGTAGGCTAAAGATCCAACCTAACATAACCGTATAGGCCTAGACAGTAGCCTAGATTTAAAACATTTGAGTGTTACGACGCATTAGTATATGTTAATTTAGTATTGTGAGCCATCTTACACAAAATTTGTCGACTCATTGTTTATTTTATATGTTGACAAGTGGTAATCTCTAATGAAATGTGTTATGAAATGACAGATGTATAAGTGATCAAAATTTTTTCGTATTTGAAGTCATTTTACACTTTGTTCGATTTCGTTGGTCTCTACATCACCACAATAATACGATTGTTTTTCTGTATAGTACCGGTAAATAGGCGCGAAGTGGCTGGAAATTGTGTTAGCGATTCCTTGAACATTTATTCTGTAAATTTAATTTCTTGTTTTTCTTTGTTATTTACTATAGTGAATTAAAGAATTTGCGTGACACATGAGTACAGCCGAACGTGGAACTGATTTTGTTATATCATGCAGCCAGTGAGCAGAAAGCATTAATGCTCTGTTTCCATGACGATCAATATACTATTGCCATTTATAGTGATGAACTGACATTCAACTATTTTAACACATTTTTCTAGTGTCAAAAATTGCTGCAATATACAAGAAAAAGGGCCTTTGTTTATTAATTTGCTTATACTTGTTTTTCATAAGTAGGGCATCTCCTGTTGCTATAAAAACAGACGTATTTAAAAAGTTGACGCATTGCGTGTCCCTATACAAGCAGTCCAGAAGCAAATATGAAAACTTTGGATGAATATCAGTTGGTTTAGTCCCCTTAGAACAAGTTATGGTTAGGCTTGTGTTTCCTTGTGAGTTATAAGACATCACTCATTCTGCAGCACAGTGTTTATAGTACAATAAGTTGCAGGGTAACTTAGTATTTCTTTATTATAGCGTTACCACGTTAAGGTACAAATGTATTCACATTCTTCGGTCCTAGACGAGTCATAGATATCATAAAAAGAAATTGAGTGCCGCCACAAATTTCACACCCAGAATAAGGGTTGAAAGTTGCTGTGAAAGTGGGGACCGATGGAGAGATGTGGGCAGGAGGGATCACTCCGTCGAGGTGGAAGGGGTAGACGGCTGTGAGGGACAACACATAAGCTCATTTCCATTCATATCCTTACTGATCACAGAGAAAAAGCGAGATTAGGTTAGTTTAGACTTTTTGTATGCCTTGCATATACTTATAGTTATCTAAGAATGTGCCCTTTCTTCCAAGGTATACCAAAAGCCTAAACTAACCGAGTCTAACCTGTTACTGATTCAACCTTACGAAAACTCGCTGTGGTTGAATCACTGACAGGTTAGGTTAGTTTAGGTCAGCCTTGGGTACATAGGGGAAGGGAAAGGGAACGCAGAAACCCCCATCCATATCCTTTTCAATTACACCGCCTTATAAACAAATACACAGTAAGTACTGTGCATCAGTGGTGGATTTCAGGCGACCAGTGAGAGCCGAGAGTTCATAAAAGCTATGGTGCCCACTTTATACAATCCATCACTGAACAATGCTTGCCTTCCTGTCTACTCTTATCTGGCCAAAACATTATTGTCTCAGCTGGGGAAGGTGGATTGTGTAGTTTAGTGACTCAATTGAGTTATTAGTGCCTAGGTCTGGTTTAGGCTTTTGCTATGTCTTGTATCTTATATACTCACAATTTTATTGCCTAAGAATGTGCCCTTTCTTTCAAGGTGTTCCAAAAGTCTAAACTAACCTAACCTAACACTGTTTCCATCTTACGAAACAAGCTTTTTCTCTGTGAACCAGTAGGGAAACGCAAGAAAATGAGATGCAGGTGCTTCTCCTCCCTGTTGCCTACCCCTTCCGTCTTGAGTATGACTGTTCTTCTCGCCTACTGTTGCCCATCATGCTTTGCTTCTGCACTCTTCCCCAACCCCTATTAATAGTTCTTGTGATCCAAATTGATGATGTGTTAGGTCTAAAAAAAAATACATCTGTACATCGTTGCCATTGCTGCAATAAGCTATAAAGATTTTTTTTTTCTTTTTTCACAGAAAAAGAAGGCAAAGCCGTACATCTCTCATATGAAGACAAGTTGAAACTCGTTGCTTACACATGTCAAGTGAGCCATGGGAAGTTCAACCCAGAAACACTGCCTCCATTAGGGGTACTGGATGTGATCGGGCGAGACAGAAGGTGCGTAACTAGCATTTGTTATTAATTTATTGTGTGCTTTGATGTGCAAGCGTGCATTTGCATCTGAAGTGTGTTCTCCTATCGTGTTACCTTATCCACAGATTGGCATGGCAGGCTCTTGGAAATGCTAGTCGGGATGAAGCCATGTTGGGCTTTGTTGAACTCATGGACAGGCTGTGCCCTTTATTCAAACCCTTTGTTGAGGCACATAAGTGGGATGTGGAGGAGCGTGAACGACTGGCGTGAGTAGCAACCAACACTCTGTTAATACCTCATTCCATACAAGAAGACTCCGCATATCAACAGACATAACGCAAAATCCTTTCGCGCCCCAACCGCTGATTGCTCCTAGTTTGTGCTGGAAAATGAGGCATGCATTGACAGTTGTGAAGCAATGACAGATGATGTGACATAACAGATAATTATTTGAAGCTAACAACCTAATATAAAGTATTGAATGCATGCAGGATTTTTACAAGAATATCTTACATTATGAAGCATCCACATTCAGTAACAGATTATTTCTAAAAGATTTTCCCTTATCATGTTTTAAGCCTGAATTACTGGCAACTGATTCAGCCATTATAGCTTGCGCTATTACTGTATATGCGCCGAAGGATGTTACCAGCATACAATAGCACTGATACTGTATTATAATACAATACTTGGAGCAAACAGTAATAGAAACTGATTAACCGACCATCAAACTGCTTTAAATATCGTATTTCCTTCTCGTGTTTGAAAAATAGTAAGGCCCGTAACACACTTGAAGAGTTTTCGCTAGCGAGAAATGTGTTGCGAGAAAGAGGCGAAGAGCCTTCCTCCACACACTTGGCGAGTTCTCGCTATCACAGATCACATATGATCATCTATGCACAGCGTTCATGCAGGAAGCATTTTTCTGATTATAGTAATGACTCGTTGGGAGAAATATTATAGGTTATGTATTTACGTATATTGTCGTATTTAAATATAGGCTATAACCTGTAAGTATATTGTCGTACTTTACAAATTACGTACGAATGCTATGTTGAATCTGAGTATTCAGATGATGAGGAAATGGAGTTACATGAACATATTTTGTTAATGAAAAGAAAAAGTAGGCCTAAAATTGAAGCCAGAAATATCTGAAAATCACATTGTATCTTACGAAAATAAGGGCGAGTTTTCTGGTTTCGATTTGAATGATGATATGTTTAGGCGTTATTTCAGGTTGAATGGACCTCAGTTTTTTGCCATTCATGATATGATGGAGGATTCTTTGCTATGTTCTGATTAAAATTATGTAAATTGTTAAGACATGCAGATACATTATTTCAAATGTTTAATTAATACTATTAAATCTCATCAAAATAAAATATAGCTGTATTTATTTTCAGATAGTCTGATATTTGTCTCCAGATTTCTTCTTTCAGTTTTGTGTTTTTATAGTTTTCATCCCGTGTATCATATAAATAGGTCTATGGGTGACATCGTACAAGTTCGATAAGTTTCTCACTGCAATTATCAGCCATCTTTCCTCGTTTTCAAATAAAAACAATACAATTCATCGCCACCTGTGGTATCTTTCTCTACATTCAATCGTCATAAAGAGTATAAATGTCAAACATCTTTGATAAATATGTCAAGAAAATTTGCTGAGCTACCGATTCCCGCGAGAAACTCGTGCGAGGTTTTTGCCTCGAACGAGAATCTCTTCCAGTTTGTGGACGTCCATTTGAATCCATGTTATCAATCTTTGAATTTTCTCGAAACGCATTTCTTGCTAGCGAAAACTCTTCAAGTGTGTTATGGGCCTAAGTTTGCCATTAAGACTTTGAAAATATATAAGAGGTGTGCTTTCAGATAGGGAACTAGTATTAATGTCACATTGTAGATTCCATAAAGAGGTTGAATAATTTCAAGGGAAAAATTGTTCTGGAGCCAGGTATCGAACCCGGGACCTGTGGCTAAGTGCACCAACGCTCTACCAATTGAGCTATCCAGGAATTCTACCAGACACCGACTCAATTTTTCCCTTTATATCCACATACTTTAAAGTGGGCTGACAGACTGTCAAACATCCAACATTGAATGCACACAAATTCAGTGTGACTTGGATTGTGGTTTTCTGTTAATGAACAGTGACATGTATTATGGAATACCCGACCCCGGAACAATTTTTTCTTGAAATTATTGAAATCATCTTCACAGGGAGCTATACTTGAAAGGTAGATTTGCATAAAGAGGTTCTTCATCCTGCAGCCAATTGGAAGGGCTTCAGATGTGTATGTTTATTTATATGCGGAGTTTTTTTGTATGGAATGGAGATTAGTAATCTAATTATAAATGTCATTAAGCTTAATTACTACCTTTTTAAATATGAAACATATTCTTTATTTAAGCATCGGGCTTTTATACATCCAAGATCAGCAATGCAAGTATAGTTGCTATATGTCCCGATCATGGATTTTCCGGGACTGTACCAGAATTGAGATCTGTATTCTGGCATCCCAAAAATAATTCTCAGGGCACACAAATATCCCAGTTTTTAGGAAACAAAAAAGAAAATAAAAAGATACAGTTTTCTTTCTTTTTGCATGATTGGATTTTCTTCAATTTATGGGTATGGCAACTCAAAAAAGTTAAAAATAAATGACTTGTAAATACAGTATATACAACATTGGATTTAAGTTCACGATACAACTAGGTTCATATTAAATGAAACATCTGTTTCATTGATATGTCAGGGATAAAGTGTTTTGCTCTAGTCTGGATATTGTTATTATCAATATTAGTTTTTGTTTCCATCTGCCTTTTGCTTCAGAGTTCAATATTTGAAATTAGTTTTCTGTAACAATATTGCCTTCCACTAAATTCCTCAGTAATTTTAGAATCACAATAATGTTAACAAGAAAATTAACATTTCTTGTTGGCAAGCCTTGTTTTTCTTCATTACCAATTATATCAGATATGCATCACTGGAAAATCTTGAAAAATATTGATAAAATAGAAAATTATGAGTTGGAAATGTTGTATTATCTATTATTTGCTACAAATAAATTGGTATGTTAGTGAATAATTTTAGTTTAAAATATTTTAACTTCCTATACGTTATGCAATGATCATGTGTTTGCTGAACCAGGGACTGCTTGTGCACTTTTTTAAATCTCTCAATCAGTTGTTTAGTATTGAACATAAAATGAACGTGATTTTTAAGATAACTGCATTTATATGCGTAGTTCGTGTGTTTCAGTGATAACAGACCTGATTTGATTTGCATTGGCACCAAAAAGTCTGTGTTGTTTAATTTATAAGAATAGGTCTAAAGCCTATATCCAGCCTTTTTGGTTAAGTAGCCTACTGTGATTGTTTTAAAGTTTCATGTCATTTTATATTTACTACATCAATTTGAGGAAGTTATGGTATTTTTGTTTCTTTTTCATTTTGCACATTTTAAAGATTAGAAGAAAAAACACTGATTCAATATGAAAAACTTATCAGATTACCAGGAAACAATTGGCATTCATACAGTCCTCTCTGTAGATTGAAAACTCAAAAAAGTTTCATATCCATTGTTCAAGAATTAAAACAGAAAATCAATATCCCAAATTTAAAAGAAAACTTACAAATTAAACCAAACCCTTTAACTCTATTAAATATAGAATATAATCTAAATTTAACAGAAGAAATACTGAAATCAGAAGTAAACACTGAAATACTGAAACAATTGTCTTTAGAGACAATTAATATTAGGTACCCTCCACAAAACTGGCTTCATTTATACACCGACGGATCCTTGATCTCCAGAGAACAAGGTGCCGGTGCAGGTGTTACGTGCTGTCTCTTCTCACTTTATAGATCACTTGGATATGGAACAACAAGTTTTGATGATGAACTCATTGCAATAAGTGAATGTCTCAGGAATCTGCTATGCCACATCAATAAATTTAGGAATGCAGTTATATTGTCAGACTCCAAAGCAGCTATTCTATCAATAGTCTCTAAACACACACCTTCATCTCAAAGAGCAGAAATAACTAAAATGCTCTCTCAATTAATATCACTCAATAAAAGAATTGTATTCCAATGGATTTTTGGGATTTCCATCCACGTCATGTTCAGTGAAGAAACCTCTCAATTGAAGCATCCTGGGAAACGAGAATGCGGATGCATTAGCAAAGAAGGGCAGCACTGCTACTTACAGACCTGTTACTAAATCTACGTATTACTCTGTGAAGAGATTTATTAAATCTACATACTTAGACTTCAACAAACAAACTTTGATAACTCAATCCCAAGGGAAAAAATGGAACTCTCTGCATCAAAATCCACAGTCAATTCCCGATTTACCACGAAAATCGTCTGTAGCTGCATTTAGATTGGCAACAGTAATAATAATAATAATAATAATAATAATAATAATAATAATAATAATGATGATGATAATAATAATAACAACCATACCAGTAATAATAACAAGATGATGATAATAATAATGGTAATAATAACTATACTGGTAGTAATAATAATAATAATAATAATAATAACAACAATAACAGCAAAATGTGTGTAATACCTACCCACTTCACTTGAGTGATTTGGGTTCCGCATACTGC
Organism: Periplaneta americana; assembly: GCF_040183065.1. Lineage (NCBI taxonomy): Eukaryota > Metazoa > Arthropoda > Insecta > Blattodea > Blattidae > Periplaneta > Periplaneta americana. The sequence continues at coordinate 160,804,196 of NC_091128.1, read as the reverse complement.
GGATAGATGGCAGGATTGTGACCCATTTTCGAGTTGCGCACCATTTCGGCAGGCCACGTTATGCATTATGTGTTGCTGAAGAGTTATGTTTGGCTAAACACCTGCATAGAATTGGAATATATCAGTCCCCTAACTGCCCATTGTGCAACTCAAACCAAGAAATGGATTCGGAACACCTCAAAATCTGTGCTTCAGTGGCTGACCATGATATTATTGTCAAACGCCTGGCATTAGAAAACAATAACAACAACAACATTTTAAAGATGAAAGTAAAGTGTCCTAGATTTTCACTTTTTAAATATGGCAACCCTAAATGCAAGGATTGCAGCACACTGGTTTATAAGAAAGCATCTGTCAGTATATTTCGTCTTACAGTAAGCTGCAGGACAGATTTTCTAAAGACAGTTTGGTTTCTCTTGGCACATCCATTCCAACACAATTAAAAATCATTGCGTCATATCTTTATAATCTGTGATTAGTCTCTGTAGCCTAAAGGGATTTTAATACAGAATTATCTTATCTTGCTCTGAGTCACCTCGCACTGAAAAGAAATATGTTGCCGTGTTTGTGGAATGTATGCCACGATAATGAAGGAATTGTTATGGTAACTTTCACGTTATTACCAATACCATCTTCCTATTCTTCTTTTTTTACCACCACTAAAACTATATTCACATCACGGCCAAGTCTGTTTCTACCCCACCCAACCCCCATTACTATCTCTATCATCATCACCTCCTGATCACCACCACCACCACCACCACCACCACCACCACCATTCTCATCACCATAGGGAGGAAATTCGTACCAAAACAGTAGATTTCAGTTGAGTACAGTGAGGAGTATACTACTAAACATACTAAAGTACTGTTTTTTTTTTCTTCAGAAGAGTGAATTTTTTAAGCAGGTCTTCTCTAGATCCTAATTTCCCCCCCCCCCCCCCCCAGAAAATTTCTCAAAGGTCATGTTGAAGTTGACATGAACAGTTTCTAAACTATTTTGGATTTTTGGGATTTCCATCCACGTCATGTTCAGTGAAGAAACCTCTCAATTGAAGCATTACTTCCAGGACATAGGCAGTTAAAATTCTGGAGTTGTGCATAGGGAATCATTTAAAAAAAAAAAATCCATTCAATTTTGAGAAAAAAAAGGTAATTTCCTAGTACCCGGTACTCATTACATAGATCGCTTTTGTGTTTACACAGTGGTTCCTTTCTGAAAAGAAAAACAATAAAAATATTTTCTTTTGTCGGAAATGAACTACAACCTAAACTAACCTAACCTAACAACACATTATTATAGATGACGATAAAAATATTTTCTTTTGTCGGAAATGAACTACAACCTAAACTAACCTAACCTAACCTAAGAACACATTATTGTAGATAACGATAAAAATATTTTCTTTTGTCGGAAATGAACTACAACCTAAACAAAACTAACCTAACCTAACCTAAGCTAAGAACACATTCAAAAATATATTAAAAACTGACTAGAATCACATCGAGTAACAAACTATTAAAGTTCTTTTCAGAAAGGAGCCACTGTGTAAACATAAAACGGATCTATGTAACGAGTACCGGGTACTAGGAAACTACCGAAAAAAGTAGCATTTTCTTAATTCCACTTCGTCATTTTCTCTCGTCACATAACCTATGTCTTCAAGCAAGAAATTTCATCAAATAAGCTATCTTCAAGTCAAGGCCATCTGTGTTTGAAGAAAAATAATGGACTCACTGCCTCTTCAAATTGTTCTCTTTCTAGAGGAAGCCTCAGCAATTTCATTGATATCTTATCTTGTGAACTAATAATCGAGGCACTGGAATATTCAACAGAATTTTCGTAAAATTCATGAGCGACACTGAGGATTCTGTTGTGAAATAGCTAAGAGCCATTTCTTCTGAAGATGCTCGAAAGTTGCTTAATTAATGGTGGAATAAATTTATCTTCTTTCCTGGAGTTCAGTTTTTGTATAAACTTCCATAACAACTTAAGACTCAACTGCAGTTACGACCTCCTTGAGTTTTGATAATAGCATCATGAAAATGCGGCAAAATTGCATTAGCAAAATTTATCACAGCAGTGTGCAAAGATCATTAAATCATATTAATAATTAATAATGAAAATCCGGGGATATCTGGGAAAAAATGTAAAATCTGGGGACAGAAACCAAAATTCGGGGACGTCTGCTAACCATAAACTATGAGAATCTTTGTCTGACAATGGGCTCCATAATTAATATCGTTTTGCAGCTAATTAAAATTGCAGATAGTTTTCTTTAAGAAGGTAGACAAAACTTTTGATAATTTTATATAAATTCAATCTTCTTAATGTATCCAGCTGTTTGCTGACAACATAAAGTCCACTATAGTCCACTGTAGTCTATTCAGTTGTTGTGTTTCAGAAGAAATGAGGGGTATTTTGACTGGTGTTCATTATAGATGCCTGTTGCTAGTAGCCAGAGTTGGGGTGTAGTCAATATATACTGGAGGGCTATGTCTTCTGCAACCGGTATTGATGATAATTTTATATAAAAATATAATAAAAAATATGAAAGGTAGAAAATATAATTTACTTAGATAATATGGAAGGTGAATTCTGCTAATTTGATGTTCTACTTTGGGACTCTTTTCATCTTAAAAAATTAGTCCCCCCCCCCCCAAATGTTTTATTTATTTACTCTATGTATTATATTTTTAATCAAAGTTGCATATTGAAAATGTAATTAATTATATTTCATTACCCAAATAAAAACCAAATGACCTGGAAATGTACAAAAACCTGCCCAGACATGTTCAAACATTTTTAACAAGAGCCAGAACAGGTCACATTGTCACACAGTTGTACCTACACCGATTTCACATTTCTGATAATCCTACTTGTCTGTGGTGTAATAATCATGATGATCTGGAACACATTCTTCTATACTGTCCATCCATAAACCACAAAAGAAGTAAATTAAAATCATCAGTACCAGTTCCAGAAGAGACAGTCCTGCAGTATATATTGACTACACCCCACCTCTGGCTACTAGCAACAGGCATCTATAATGAACACCGATCAAAATACCCCTCATTTCTCATGAAAACAACAACTGAATAGACTACAGTGGACTATAGTGGACTTTATGTTGTCAGCAAACAGCTGGATACATTAAGAAGATTGATTACCCAAATAATTTTTATTTTCTTTCTTTTTGTCGAAAAATTTCATTTCTACGTAATTTTCTTATTCGTCTGCACTGAATTCCAATTCAAGAAAGTTGCTGTCACTTTCCATCTTAACCTTTAAGTTGTGATGCGAAAGGTGTAAACAGTCGATCCTGTCTTTCTTTAATATGTATTGAGGAGACGTTGGTGATCATATTTATAAATTCGTTAATCTTCGATGCTACTTACCTATTAGAGTTCTACGAAATGTTTATTTGGCCATTATTCAGTCTATCATTCAATATGGTATAATTGTTTGGGGTGGAAGTACAAAAATTAATCTTAGTCCATTAAATTTACTACAAAAACGAATAATTAAAATTTGTTTGAAGAAACGTTTCGATTATCCAACTAAATTAATTTATTCTGAATTTAATGTATTTAATATTGAACAAATTTATAAGTATACACTGTTAAAGTTTTATCATAAAAATCGTAATAAGTTTGTATTACAGACACACAATTATGACACAAGACGAAATATTAATTCAACATTAGTAGAACCTAAATGTCTCACATCTGCTGGTCTAAAGCATAGCATAAATTTTGGCCCTCGGTTGTACAATGCTTTAACTAAATTACACCCAGAACTTCTAACATGTAACCCACTAACATATAACAAGAAAATTAGAAACGTGTTAATATCTTCAATTTGATTAAATAAATTTATAGCCTATGTGTATGAATTAATCAACCTATATTATATTTGTATTCTATAATTTTGAAATATATGTTAGTCCTACTTTTCACGTGCGATATTATTCTTCTCTAGTGTTAATATTATATTATATAATTCCATTGCCGCTGTAATTATATTTTAGTTCCTATTTTATTTTACTTATTTATTTTTATTATTATTATTTTTTATTTTAATATTATATCTGAACTGCGACCGAGCACGAGCGCTGCTCATTCAGTCTCAAATTTTGTTAATACTACTGTCCCTTTTTTTTATATTGCTTGTATTATTTTATTTCTATTTCTCTTGTTTGTTTTGTAATTATATTCTTTATTCTGTATATTTAATTTAAATAAAATAAATAAATATGCGTATGTCAGAGACACTCGCCAGTACAAGCCTCAATCCACTGACTACTTCTGATTGTTCTGGATCTGTGTCAAAAGTTTGTTGGAACGTCTGACTGAAGTACATGTTCCTGGTTCGGAACTGGTTTGGACGAGTATGTTGGAACACCTTTCCTGTAGTGCACATACTCACAATGGTTACTGACTGTTGTTGGAACGAACTTGTAGAATTAAAAAATGCTAAACATGATCATCAAAACTGCCTGTCTTCTGCTCTTGAAATTCCTATAATGCTTGAAGTTGTAATTCTGAGTTTGTATGTATTTCATTACAGTCGTGAAGAAGAGGCAGCTCGTGAGGAGGAGGCAGCTCAACTGAGGTTGGAGGAGGAGGCAAGGAGGCGTGAGGAGGAGGACCGAGCCAAGCAGGAGGCTCAGAGGTCAGTTCACACAAATGCATGCTTGTCATTTCTCGTAAATATCCTGTCCCTCCGTCCTAATTCTGTACAATGCATGAATAGTTCAGGATGTCTTTTTTATATAGAATATACCTTCTGACTATATAACAACTGTTATCTTGTAAAGCAGTGTTCCCTTGCCAGGTAAATTAATGGTTAATTTCTAATATTTAAATGTTGTATCCCAACATAACAAGTTTGAATGACAACCCCATTCTTGTATGCATGTCGGGTAGCATGAAAAATGTTTAGCAAAACAGCAGATATTGTTGTCTTGTGATGTTGGAAATTTCAACACTAACATTATCTAAATTGGACAGAGTTACACAACAAGAGACCGGCTAGCAAAATGACTTTTTTTTTTATACAGTTATTTATAGTTGCGACGCTGTTATTCCCGGCGTGACTTCTCCTCTTTGCTTACGTCTTAGGAAGTGAAGGCTCTATAAAGTCTAGGTAGGTACTGTCATTGCAAGTTATCTTGAACCTTACATCCCCTAAGTCTGTCTTTGGAACTGCTCGGTACGGCGTGTACTCATCAACGTAACGACACGGCAAGGAAGCCCCTCCCTCGGGTAACGTGACTCTTTTCAGAAAACGTTGGTTCTTTTACCTTACGGCTCTCTACTGTAAAAGAACTTGGTTCAATACAGACATCATCTTCTCTCGATACTCCAGTTTTGAGAGGAGAACATAGTTTCGTAGCAAGCTTTAATTAACCTGTAATGAGTAAGTATTTAAATATAATCGTGTTTACACTCCTCGCTCATCCGAGCTGGGGACCGGCAATGGAGGAGTTACTACAGCTACTTCTGTACATTATATAGGACTGCATGACTTACACCTTCAGCTAATATGTACATATTCTTATAACAATATTTTACAGGCTTATTATTTGAATTTACATTAATTTACAATTATACACAATCCATATCCCTATCATTGCTGCCATCATCGCTTGTTCCAAAATTAATTATTTCGCCAATGGCCTCATCCATTTGGAATTATCTTCTTAATCGTAGACTATGTACTACTTTCTGAACACGATATAATTCTTCGATTGTATCCCGAATAACATGTTGATTGAAGTCGTCCACTTCAACTTTACACAAGTCTAATTCTGGAATGAAATAATATGTTTAGTAGAACTATAAGAAAATAATGACTTGCAATAGTAATTCATTATGTCGCTCTCAATACACACACTATTGTACATAACTATCATAGCAATAATTTCTAAACATTACATAACTATTCTTTCCCGAGTAGTGTGAGGTCCATTCGGTTGTAATTCAGTATTATTTTTAATTCTCTTCACGGAACTAATACTTTTGCCAGAGTATTTAGCCGCTCTCTCATATTCCTTAGCAAGAGGTTCCAGCAAATATTTGTTTAATTTTTCCTCCTCGCAATGCTTAATTTTATTATATTTGCGATAATTTCTCTTTCTCGGCTGTGGATAACAGCATTACTTTTTCTCCGCGGTGGTGTGATTTCACCATAATTACTACCCTGTGGTTGCTGCTCCATGGTAACACTACTGGTACGCAGTGAAGGAAATAGTACATTGTTTCTTGACAAGAGATTATGCTGCGGAGCATGCGCAAACAACTCAGTTGGCTCCACCCGCGTTACGCGGTTTCTTCCCTCTGCCCCTCTGTCCCCGCTCAGAAGGTTCAAGATAACTTGCAATAACAGTAGTATCATTCGCCATTTTTGTTCTTTTGTTGCCGAGCTACCATACGAGGAATCTATTTGTCGCACTGTTAAACATCATGTCGTAGCTCCTATGATAATAAATCAAACACACTGTAATTGAGCGGCAAATAACGTCTTCATGTGCTTTCAGCGAACGCCAACGAAAGAGCTAAAATGGCGGGCGATTATATTAAGTATTTATCGAGCCTTAAGAAATGAATAACATCTTCCTCAGCTAATCACAAGACGCACAGGTTTAAATGTAGCCGACCTGCAATGCGATTGGCTGCCGGAAATTAGAGCGACGGGACTATAGTTGACTTTAAGAATAAACTCACAGTATCAATTTTGTTCAAATGCAACTGACTGTAAGCATGGAAGAAAATAATGTCAATACAAAATAGGGCATTTACAGTTGCCGGTCTCTTCTTTGGAATGAGAGGCACCATTCCAAAAATCTTTGTAAATTGGAGGGAAAAATACAAGCTGAAGAGAACTTCAAGATGCCGTCATCACCACTATAATAAAATTTTCAGTAGCGATATTTCACCAGCATCTTTATGGTGTGCACTCAATTTAAATTGTACTAGATGTCTTTTTTTGTTACATATCTAAATTTCTTTTATTTGAAACCTGTTTATATAATTTTTCATTTTAAATTTTATTGTGAGCTATTCTGTCTCGCAAGGCAACCCAAAATGTTGGGTCAATCTAATAAATTTATTTATTTATTTATTTATTTATTTATTTATTTATTTATTTATTTATTTATTTATTTATTTATTTATTTATTTCATCAATCTTTGTTCACGTCATGGCAGATTAGATGTATCGAGTTCTTAATCCACCATCACTCTCTATACAAATATAATAAAAACTAATACATATTGAACCTATAAGTATCCTCTGTTTACAATAATAATAATAATAATAATAATAATAATAATAATAGTAATAATAAACTAATAATAAGTATAGCTCTTGTATTTAAAACTCTTACTTTAGCTTTTTCACTTCTATACTCAATCTCTTAAGAATTATTCTGTTAACTTCATTGACTACTCTTTCGTAGTTTCTTATCGTGTGACTACTCAACATTTATAATTCCATCTCCGTTAGAGCTTTGACTTTCTCTTCCCATCTAATTTTAACTCTAAAAAGAAAATTTCCTAATTTACAGTATGCAGATTGCTGGCGTTTAGGTGACCATTTTTTATAAGCTACTATAGCGTTTATTTGTAGAAATTTTTTTATCCACCAAACTGTTTCTCAAATCATTCGTTGCCTGACACTTTAACGCAATACGCATTGCGTCTTCAGCTAGTCCACACAAAGGACATAATCTAATACAGTAGAACTTGGTTATAACGACATCCAAGGGACTTTAAAAATTATGTTGTTATAAACGAGTGTCGTGGTAACCGAAATTCACATTATCAATCTAGTGAGGTGGAAAATGAGAAATAACAAACTTAATTAGACTTATTTTAGATTTATGTATTGACTTTTAAGCCTACAATGAACATAATAAAATATACGAAGGCCTACAATTATAAATACAGTATTCTGTATTAAAACAGTTTGTTCAGTACTCACCACACTACTTTACTTAGAAGTGAAGTAATCAGTCATTTTACTCTGTTGTCTTCTACTTGCCCAATACACACTTTCTAGGGCTAACGTTATATGTTCATAATTTCTGTTGCAATTTCAGTGCTCCGTTCCCTAGCTTCATAGAACATGTTCATAATTCTAATGACTTCTAAAGCGTCACTCACTTCTTTTAGTGGCCATACTGCGTTAAAATGCGTGCACTTAGTGAAAACTTCCTGTCGAAACTGATCTAATACTGCATGAATTCGGGCAGGTTACAATGGTGTGGGGAATCCGTTTGCATTCCAGAGGTCTATGACAGAAGGGGACTGTAAAGAATTTGTCAGGGTCAGATTTTAACAAAATATTTCTTAAAATACTTTGTTTCTTAGAAAATCTTATTCCAAACTGAGGTTGAAAATTACGTTACATGTGAGGTAGACGCATATGCTTTTGTCGTATTAAGCAAGGTAGGAAAGCATATGTCCTATGGGGAATTAGTTGGGACCACAGAATATCTGACGTTATAGGCGAGGTGTCGCACAAAACGAGGTCGCTATAACCAAGTTCTACTGTAAATAAATGATGATGTAAATTTTCTAAGATAAAATAAATGTTGGTCTGTTGTCGTGAAATACAAAACAAAGAAAAAAACAACTGAGGAAGAATTAAAACTCAGTGTGGAAAATAAGCGACCATGTATTCAGGTAAAGTTAGTAGCAACTGTTTGCCTGCATACGATACCAAATCTCATTTTTTTTTACAAAATTCCTCAATGGTCTATTGTTGCAGAAATCCATTAACTTAGCTAGCATGCAAGGATTATTGGCATGTTCATTTTCCTTCATAAAGAATAATTGGGGATTGAAATCTGGGCATCAAGGTAGCAACAACCCTCATCCAGTTACAGAAATGTTGTTCAGTGAGGAATGAATAGCTGTGCAGGTTGTGTTACCCTTCATGGAATAGCTGAAGTTTTTGCTTTTTCCGTCAAGTCACTGAAGAATGTAGTCAATACGTCATTAACACATCATTAAAAATTTACTCTCGTGTCCTGAAACATAAAATTTATTACACACAAAATTCACAACTTCCTGTCATATAATCCTATGATTGAGGTTCTGGCTGATATATACCTCTATTATAAATACCCCTCATTTCTCGTGAAAAACAACAACTGAATAGACTACAGTGGACTATATGTTGTCAGCAAACAGCTGGATACATTACGAAGATTGATAAAATAATCCATGGCGCTACAGCCCGTGAAGGGCCTAGACCGACCAGCCGGCTGCTGGCCTCACGCCCACATGTCGAAGCAGAGGTGGACGATCATCCAACCAGAATGGAGGTATCGTGTGGTTAGCACGATGATCCTCCCAGCCGTTATAGCTGGCATTCGCAACCGGATTTCGCTACCTATCATAGCTCCCCAAGTGCATCACAATGCTGGGTGGGCACCGGTCCCATACACTGGCCGAAATTTCATGAGAAAATTTCTCCCCTCATGAGGACTCGAACCAGCACGCATTCCGTAACGCGAGTCCTAGGCAGGATGCCTTAGACCACGACGCCACGGCGTGGAACAAGAAGATTGATTGATACCTCTATTATCAGGCAGCACATCTCACTTGACGATATGTGTCAGAGGAAGAATAATTATTTGTAGGCATCTGAAGTCTGATTAGTGTCATATGTAGCTAGTCGGCGATGTATGCAATGGAGGGGGAAAGGAACTAGGCACCCTACCCCATTATCTCCTGACTTAGTTGCCTCATAAGTGGTGTCATCTTGGTATCATTTGTGAGGTTCAGATCTGTCTTTGGTTGGCATCTCCACGAAGCATGTTTATGAAGTATCATATATAAAAATTGTTTGTTTCGTAATATATATTCACTTGGCTTATCATATCAGTAACATATAGGTTATAGACACTGCCCACTGATAACAGCCCAATCTAAACACGGATGTGCACTGTGGAGTCTAGATTCTGTACCATGTTTGTCTTGATATATATAATAAATACGATATGCAACATGAAACATTCCACAGTGATGTGCAGTATCTGCTGCCTTAATGTAGACTCTCCTTTCAGAGATCACCCCTCAATTAAGGATTTTTACACAAAATAAACCCCTGAAATATTTTTGGAGACAGGGTGGGGTGGCCAATTCGAAATAATAATGAGATAAACACAATATTACAGGGCAAAGACATTGTCAGGTTTATAAAGTCAGCTAGACTCGCATGGTTGGGACATGTACACAAAATGGACGATGCAAAACTCCCAAAACATTTGTTGGATGGAAGAATACTGGGTGTGGCTAGACGAGGTAAACCTAGGAAAAGATGGTTCCAAGATATTTTGGATGATTTGAAGAGGTTACATATATGAAGAGTCCACTGCAAGAATGATGGATGTCACTTTCTTATCGAAAATGAACCAAGACTGTCAATGCATAGCTTAAGACATATAGAATGTACATAGAGAGTTATATGGCATTAACACTGATAGTCATTGTCCAGTAATGATCGGAAAATCACAGTTAAGCTTTGAGCGCTAAGCATTTCAAACTTTCAATTGCTTCTCCTGCAAAATGTATTCCAAATGACATCCATCATTCTTGCAGTGGACTCTTCATATCTGGTTGGTGTGAGAAAGTGAAAAGAACAGCTGAATGGAGGTGGATCGTTGAGGAAGCCAAAGCCCACACTGTGCTGTAGAGCTACTGAAGAAGAAGAGAACCATTTTTAAAAGCAAAAATATATATTTATTTCAATTCTTGGCCCACAGTTTTTACGTTAGAACAAAATTGTTAAGTGTGCTTAAATGTGACAGACTCATGTCAGTAGATTTACTGGCTTGTAAAAGAACTCCTGCTGGACAAAATTCCAGTACACTGGCGACACCGATATAGCCTTGGCAGTTGCGTCGTTAAATAATTTTTTTTTTACTACTGTAAATGTAAGTAAGAGTGTCCAGTTTACTGACTTTTTTTATATCTGGGAGTTCCACATTTGTGCCTAAGTACTAAAGTAGAAGTCTACAGCCTTAATTTAGAAGAAGAAGAAGAAGAAGAAATTTCATAATCTGAACTGTTACTGCTAGTAGTAGGGCAACAAGGTTTTTCACGATTAAAAATATGTAGAATGCAATTAATGCCAATACTTTTTTCATGTTTTGGATTGTTTTGGCAAAACTTCAGTATTATAAAAATCTTCATATTTTGCAAGAATTTTTTGTGTGTTGTCACAACAACCAAGGTTAACCTTGGAAGTAGCCAATCATCATTTGACACTTCCTGCTGTCTTTGTCCAAGCTGGCACATTATCAAACATATCACACTTGACTGACTGACCAGCTGATAGCAGTATTGTCCACGAAACTTATCTGGGCAGTTAAAAGAGACACGCACGAGCAGTAGAGAGGTCGCTTCTAGTGGAAGAGAGGAAGGAGAGGGGAGGATGATCTATGAGACATATGAAATACAATTGCTTGCTTAGTGTGATCGAAGAGTTCGTTGTACTTACAGTTGTGTATTATCTTATTATTATTATTTTACGGTATATTTATTAATATTATATGTTCTTGCAGTGTAGGCTTTCACGGCCGGAGTCTATAGATGTAGATTCATTTTCCGGGCTGAGAGGCCGTGGTCTATTAGTTGGTTTTATACCAGACGTTTCATCTGCAACTGCGGCAGACATCTTCAGTGGAGTGGTATCCGAGGTCGCAAGACTCTTCTCGGCGTACCTGAGGCAACTGTTCCTGTGTCTGGTTGTGCGGGCGTATTTATAGTGCGGCTCGCGGGCCGAGGCCTGTTGTCAGGACGAGACTGACAGAACATAATAGGAATTGCCGCCTAGGACAGATCGACAAATCGGCAGTGGCAGCACATGCCTATCAAGAGGGCGATCACAACATAAGATTCAAGGACACGGACATCTTGAGCACGACGACGCACTTCTTCCCCCGTCTACATAGAGAAGCGATCGAGATACATAAACATAACAACAACTTTAATCGCAAGGAAGAAGGCGTAAAGCTAAACAAGTGTTGGTACCCGGTCCTAAACAGAACAGATAAGAAGCCACTACAACAAAAGGACGGAACCCAGAACGGGAGCAGCGAACAAAGCGGCGCGGACCGCAGCGACAACAGGCCTCGACCCGCGAGCCGCACTATAAATACGCCCGCACAACCAGACACAGGATCAGTTGCCTCAGGTACGCCGAGAAGAGTCTTGCGACCTCGGATACCACTCCACTGAAGATGTCTGCCGCAGTTGCAGACGAAATGTCTGGTATAAAACCAACTAATAGACCACGGCCTCTCAGCCCGGAAAATGAATCTACATCTATTATATGTTCTAATAGAATATATTCATGAATTTCCTTATAAAAGTCTTTGAAACGCAATTTCTTCACAGTCATCCAATTTTTAACAAATTTTAACTTGTATTTAATTTTATGTGTGTATATATATATATATATATATATATATATATATATATATATAGACACACACACACACACACACTTAACATAACAGGTAAATCCATGGAAACAATCAAATGTAATGAAATATATGTGATTTTATTTTAAAGTTCAAGGGCGTGGTTCTGACCTGGTAACCTCCCCCTTGCGTACGCCCTGTAACAGATCTGTAGCTCTTCTACTGAAGAAACTTTATGTATCGCTTACTATCAGTAGTTCACTGTCAGATACGAATTGTTGTTGTTGTTTTCTAATGCCAGGCATTTGACAATAAAGTCATTTGACCTCTTGCACTCCAATATTTGTCAGAGATATTGTCATGGTTAGCCACTGACGCACAGATTTTTGAGATGTTCTGAATCCATTGCTTGATTTGAAGAGTGAAAATGGCAAGTTGTAGCCAATTTAAGTGAACACCATATTTTAATGTTTTGGTGGCTACTTCATTCACACACAACCCCCAGAATGTCTGGAGGACCACTCCTGCTGCTGGTCGACAGGTCCACTGGACCTAGCTGGGAGATCTTGTTGATCACCAGCTTTCCCTCCTTAAGCCACTGGCGGACGATTTTAGTACCATAGCAGGTCAGCACTAGGAACAGAAAAGTAGGAAGAGGAGGAAGGAAAGTGAAATGAACCCCTAGGCCTCGAAACCTCTAATACTGTCGGGGTCGAAGACAGTAAGAGTTCAGTCAGAGGACTGAATAGGAGAGGGTAAAGAGGGAATTAGGTATTGAATAGGGGAAAATTATACCAAATTTGGTCTTTAACTCATCAAGCTGACCAGTGCTAATTGATGAGTAGCCCCCTCCCTTTAGTTCAGCTTGTAAAATTATATATATTATTTTAATGTACCGAAGTACATATGATATTTCCATGCAGATATTCTGCGTCATCATACGATGAAAGAGTAATGGAATGGAGAAAAATTCTCTCCGGCGCCGGGATTTGAACCCGGGTTTTCAGCTCTACGTGCTGATGCTTTATCCACTAAGCCACACCGGATACCCACCCCGGCGTCGGACAGAATCGTCTCAGATTAAGTTCCAACTCTTGGGTTCCCTCTAGTGGCCATATGATGACGCAGAATATCTGCATGGAAATATCATATGTACTTCGGTACATTAAAAAAAATGTATATATGATATGCGTAAATCACTTCGTGATTTAAGACTGCGCTTATTCCGTCGGATCCCGGCCAACTAGTCACTCATAACGAGTGCACCTCAGCACATGTGTGGACTTCGGTCCTACGTTCATAGACATCTATGACGTAGTGCAGAGGGCGGCCACTAGAGGGAACCCAAGAGTTGGAACTTAATCTGAGACGATTCTGTCTGACGCCGGGGTGGGTATCCGATGTGGCTTAGTGGATAAAGCATCAGCACGTAGAGCTGAAAACCCGGGTTCAAATCCCAGCGCCGGAGAGAATTTTTCTCCATTACTCTTTCATTGTAAAATTATGCTTACTAACAGCTGCACCACGGGAAGGTAGGAATGGGACATTGGGTATTTGTCCAGGTTGGTTCCTTAAAGCCTTCAGGATTAATGGCTTTTCACCCTTTATTCGACAAATACCGTTTTGCAGCCAAATACGAATTGTAATAATTGGAGTTGTGATTATGCTGCATTGTACACAGACAAAAAAATGTAATTTATTTATATTTGTTATTTTGTGAATCCATGCACTTTCACCTACCATAACCAGTGGAATGCACTGAAAATAAATACCGAATGATGTTTTTGTAACTGTACGTACAACTGCTGCAGCGATGGTCAGGTAGCCAGCAGATAGCTACGGGGTAGTGAGAGAGCACTAGGGAACCCAGCTGCCTAGATAAGTTGCACGGACAGTAGCAGCAACTTGACGGTATTAACATGACAAGGGATCTGTAACCCGTGCGGCCAGCAAGCTGTCACAAATGGAAAAAAACTCTAATTCTACTAGAGTTCCGACCTTCAGCTTTACTGTCACCTAATTTGTTCTTTTTTTTGTGACTTCATGGGTTTTTCGTCGTAGAAAATAATATTACCTGACACAATGTGTAATTTTCTGCCAGAGAATATAAAAAAGTTACTTGTATTTTGTTGTAACCAGTGTTGAGTCCAGAGAGTTTAAGAAATATATATATATATATATATATATATATATATATATATATATATATATATATATATATTTTATTATTTAGTTCTCTTCAGTGTAAAAAAATTGAGTTACCTAGTTCTTGCATTCATATAAGAATTAGACAAACTGTTTAATTAAGCAGATTTATTATATTTTATTTGGTAACATAATTAAATGCAGACGAAGCTATTAATCTCTAAAGGCTTATTTTGTAAATGATGATGTAAACCTGCCACAGATTGGTTAGGAACGAAGATATTTTAGCATTAATTTAATGTTTTCCAGGTTATTATCGCTAAAACAGAGGATGCTTTACAAAGAGCCATTTATAATTTGCAAATAATCGCCTCAGATTTCAATATGGAAATCTCAAAAGAGAAAACAAAAGTCATGACATTTTCGGGAGAGAACCCAATTCCAAGTAAGATCATGATAAATAATACTTTAATTGAACGTGTTAATTCATTTAACTATTTAGGTTATAACCTCTCTTACATCACTGATGAAGATATGTCAAACAAAATATCTAAATTTATAAAAATCACTGGCGTAATTAACGCCGTCTTCAAATCCTCCCATGTCCAGAAACATACAAGGCTAAAGGTATATAAAACACTAGCTCGACCGGTCCTCACTTACGGTAGCGAGGCATGGACAATCAGAAAAGCTGATGAGCAAAGGCTGACGACAGCTGAAATGAGGTTCATGAGACGAACAGCGGGATGCTCTTTGCTGGAACACCGTAAAAATGTGGACATATTGCAGGAACTAAAAATGGATCCTATAGTTAATTTTGTTCAACAATATCGACTTCAGTGGAAAAAAACATGTCGAAAGGATGGATCGCACTAGATGGCCTAAACAGATTCTTACTTATGTACCAAGAGGAAAGAGGAAATTGGGAAGACCACGCAAGCGCTGGCATGAGACCGTAACAGATCCTGTAGGGTCTAATATGTGAAGGATATGATGATGATGATGATGATGATGATGATGATGATGATGATGATTATTTAATGTTTTCATATTTTGGCAAAATTTTCTTCGTGTTCTGCTGGTGTCTGTTGATAAAATTGCGGAACAGGGAATGCATTTGCAGCCAAGACCTTCGCATATGGCATCTTTATCCAGTGCCTTTGCTTATTCGACTCTCATTTCATAAACCTATGGCTGTCTTCAAAACAAAATTTTGCATGCCATACAAAAAAAACTAAATTATCTTACATTATATAGGCCCAGAAACAAAACTTGTCAAGATATATTCAAACACGTTATGAAGTGCAACAGTATTAGTGTAGTTAAAACACAATTAATTATAGACATTCACTTCCAATAGACAAAATTGAGATGTCTGAATATTGCAAACTCTAGATTATCTGAGCTAATCACTGGACAAACGCACATCTATAACTGAAAACATGGATAATACGATTTTTACTTTCGTATATAGTATTAGACATACAGCAGTGTGTTTAAAAATGCAATGTCAAACATTTAACACATTCAATTATGTCTTTTAACCATAGAATAAGCTAATGCAAAATTATAAAGTACTTAACATTTCCATTTAAATTCTTTCTTATGCAAATATGATATTTTAGGATCTTAAACTGCAGAGTGTCATTTTTTGCAGTGGGATAAAATGTTTCATGGAAATATCAATAATTATTTTCCTTTTAATATAAACTGTATTGAATAATAGTACATTATGCAACGAGCCTATAATGATAGTAATTAAGAAGCGAGTATGGATGTTTATGAAACAAGCGCAAGCGAGTTTCATAATTTTCATATGAGCTTCTTAATTACCATTATAGGCGAGTTTCATACGACGTTTTATGCTCGACCATATTTCTAACTTGAAATTATTCAGATGTATACATTTTATTTGTATCTGACAAGATTGGAACTGACCTTGTTCTAGGTCGTGAATTGTGAGATGTGCGCAGACGCGAAAGTATTGATTTTTTCCGAGGAATAATAATGTCATTGACCTTGATGTAATCCCGTTAAACTTGATGTAACCTTGATTATTGAATTCGACATTGAAAAACGAGATGACAAATTGAATTTATTTGAATATTATTTACAATTAACTTAACGCTAATTATTATAATAACAGAACATAACCTTCTGTGACAGTATTGGATTTCCAGCCTCCGTGACTTTTCGCTAATTCTCTTTCGATTGCATATCCGAGAATAATCGATACTTGCGGTTTTATAATGGTACAAAGCTGACTTTTCATTGGCTGAACACCTGTAAGCTGAGTTGTCATTGGCTGAACACCTGTACTTTAATGAGTAGGTGTACTTTAATGACCTGCATTAAAGGACTGCTACCGGGTGTATAATTACTACATTTCGACATGGTTGAGCATAAATACAATTACAACATACTATTGCCACACATTATGTATTATATTAATATTTCTATTACTTAAATTTTTATGATGGACAATTTTTCAATTGGTGACATAAAAAATTAACATATTTCTTAAAAATGATTCAGTCTTATTTTGTTTGTGAATTTATATTAATTAACCCTCCCAGGCCCAAGCTTTTCAGCACCTTCCTTTCACCAAGCAGGGTAGTTCAAATACCTCAGGAAATTTTTCTATATTTTCCACTGTTTGAAGCAATTTTTTTATATTTAATGACATTATATTACCTTTATCTATATATCTGTCCGTCTGTGTCTGCCTACCTACCTACATTTCTACCAGTCTATATCTATCTGTTTGGCTGTCCATCTGTCTGTCTGCTAGAGTCTGTCCTTCCATCCGTCTGCCCATACCTCTGTCTGCCTGTCTCTGTCAGTGCATCCTTGTGTCTGTCCGTATGTCTATCCATCCATCTGTCAGCCTGTCCATTTGTTTTAACTTTTAGGATATTTTTATGTAAATGTAAGGATAGTTTATTGGTCACTTTTAAGCTAATTTTAGGTCATCAACATCCGCCCCTTAGTCATGAAAATTCTAACCATATTCATTACAAATGGGCTTATGCTAACATGAGCAACATGATACTTCAAGTCAAGAATACTCAGTTTCATATCGACCATGAGAGGAAGTGCACATTTGATACAGTTATCAAGGTTACTTCCTTTCCGTAATCACAACCATTCAAAAATAGCGCATAAATTCCACGTCACTTATTTATTAATAAATACCACTAATATATATATATATATATATATATATATATATATATATATATATATATATACTAATATATACAGTCTGCTGTCCAAAAATCTGAAAGTTAGAATTTATAAAACAGTTATATTACCGGTTCTTCTGTATGGTTGTGAAACTTGGACTCTCACTCTGAGAGAGGAACGTAGGTTAAGGGTGTTTGGGAATAAGGTGCTTAGGAAAATATTGGGGCTAAGCGGGATGAAGTTACAGGAGAATGGAGAAAGTTACACAACGCAGAGCTGCACACATTGTATTCTTCACCTGACATAATTAGGAACGTTAAATCCAGACGTTTGAGATGGGCAGGGCATGTAGCACTTATGGGCGTATCCAGAAATGCATATAGTGTTAGTTGGGAGACCAGAGGGAAAAAGACCTTTAGGGAGGCCGAGACGTAGATGGGAGGATAATATTAAAATGGATTTGAGGGAGGTGGGGTGTGATGATAGAGACTGGATTAATCTTGCACAGAATAGGGACAATGGCGGGCTTATGTGAGGGCGGCAATGAACCTTCGGGTTCCTTAAAAGCCATTTGTAAGTAAGTAATATATACAGGGTGATTAACGAGGATTTACCGTCCCTTACAGAGCTCATTTCCGAAGTATTCTGAGGAAAAAAATGTCATATAAATACAGTATTTGTTCTAATCTCAATATTTTCAGAGTTACACTAATTTGAAATTGTTTGTAATATACCGGTGTCATTATTCTTGAGTTTTAAGGGTAAAAGAATATTATAGACAAAGAATGAACTATTCAGGAGTATCATTTCTTTAATTAACTAGTATCCTAAAGCTAGAAATGTGTTGTGAATTTCATAGCTGCTTCGTACAAGTTTTTTTTTTTTTTTTTTTTTTTTCGATTTTTTACTACAAAATTATATTTTCTTACATATTTATCACGACAATTTTTACAAATCACGCCACTCTTGTAAATTCTTCAAGACTGTACATTAGGATGGATAACTAACTGTAATGAATCAAGTTCTTAAAGTCGTATGATTTGTAACAATTTTTGTGATAAGTGCTTAAGAATGATGTCAATTTTAGTTACAAATTGAAAAACAAAATAATGGGTTGGGGACAACTCGCCACAGAAAATTGGCCACAGAGACAACTTGCCACATAATTGAAATTCGTATCAAAGGCAACTCGCTACATAATTGAAATTCGCATCAAAGACAATTAGCCACACAATTTAAATTCGTATCAAAGGCAATTCGCCACATAATTGAAATTCGTATCAAAGGCAACTCGCCACATAATTTAAATTCGTATCAAAGACAATTAGCCACACATAAAGGCAATTGGCCATATACTAAAATTCGCTACAACTTGTAATATATGAAGGCAATACTCAAATTCGCAATACTTTATGATATATTTCTCTGGTAACACAAGACAAATCCAGAAGCTGTAAACTAATTCTGAATTATGGCGGAAGAAATTTGCTTCACAAAATCAGAAAGAGGCTCTGACAAATTAATATATCTTGGCTACATGTACACGAGACTTAGAGAAAATAAGAATGGAGTTGTTTGGCGCTGTGACATGCGTGGCGGGTGTAATGCAACAGTCACGTTATCAGAAGATGGAAGCAGTGTCGTCAAAGAACCGTCTGAACACAAGAATCATTCTGCAGACTGGGGAAGGATTAAGGCAAAGGAATGTGTAGAGAACTGTGTGGCAAATTTTATATTTGTGGCGAATTGTCTATCTGTGGCGAATTGTCCCTATTACTAATTTTCTGTGGCCAATTGTCCGGAACCGCAAAATAATCTGTATAAAGCAACTGACAACACATTTTTAGCTTCTGGACACTAACTAATGATACTTCTGAATTGTTCATTCACTATTTGTAATATTCTTTTATCTTTAAAACTGAAGAAAAAAGGTATTTTACAAACAACTTCAAATTAGTGTAACTTTGAAAATATTGAGATTAGGACAAATGTATATCTGACATTCTTTGCTCAGAATGTCTTTGGAAACAAGCTCCGTAAGTGATGTTAAATCCTCGTGAATCGTTCGGGGGGGGGGGGGGAGGTGCTTGCGCGTGTTTTTTTTTTTCAACTTTATATATAATATTAAAGTTAAAGGATTAATTATTATGGTAATGAATATTTAGTTCACAAGATGAATAATAAAGGCAACAATCAAATGCTATATTATTGCCTTGTCGGCTTGGGTGTGCTGCAGTCGGTAGACTGCTGGCCTTCTGTGTCTGAAGTTGTGGGTTCGATCCCGGTCCAGGTCGATTAGCAGTTAAGTGTGCTTAAATGCGACAGTCTCATGTCAGTAGATTTACTGACCTGTAAAAGAACTCCTGGAGGACAAAATTTTGGCACACCGGCGACGCTGATATATAAGCTCGGCAGTTGTAAGCGTTGGTAAATAAAACATAATTTATTATATTATATTAGCGAAGCTCACTTGGCTAAGGCATTTGCCTGCCGATCTGGATTTGCACTCAGACGCGGTTTCAATTTTCGCTTGGGCTGATTACCTGGTTGGGTTTTTTTTCCCTATAATTTGCAACAATTTTTGTGATAAGTGCGTAAGAATGATGTAATTTTTAGTAAAAAATTGAAAAACAAAATCTGTACAAAGCAATGCACAACACATTTTTAGCTTCAGAACACGAGCCATGATACTTCTGAATAGTTCATTCTCTATTTGTAATATTCTTTTACCGGTACCCTTAAAGCGATGTGCTACTGAAATTTCTAAAATCCACAATTTTTGAGCTAGAGAGTTGAAATTTTTACTGAATATGCATATCAACATCATAATCACACATTGTAAATTTTAATCTTTTCTCATAGATACTTTTCAAAAAATTAAACTTATTTTTATTTTTATTTTTTTTTTTCATAGTGAAAATCTTATGTCTAAAGAAATTATTATTTTTATGTATTTTTTTCTTAAAAGTTACACTGCATATTGTGCAATGGAGCATTGGTAATGCCCTACTATAATTTGTTCATTTGTTGAAAAAACAATATAAAATTTCTTCAATGTCCAAACATAAAATAAAAAATAATACTGCTTTACATATAATTCTCTAGCAATAAAACTTTGCTGAATACAGTCAATCAAATGCTTCATTTCACAACAGAGATATTAATGAATAAGTATGCTAAGTTTCATCACTCAAACTTTAACCACTGAGAAATAAAATGAATACTTGTTGTTGAAAACGTATAAAATTTCTTTTTTGACATTATTAAATTTAAAGTTTTGGTTACACAACTCTTACATTAACACAACTTCTACCAGTTATATAAAAGTATACTTATAATTAAGATATTGAGATAAAATTTTCATGAAACCGTACTACATTTTTAGTGCGAAAATAAAAAATGATAAAATTAGTCAAAATTCGACTATTTGTAGCGCATCACCTTAAAACTAAAAAAAGGGTATTTTATTAGCAACTTCAAATTAGTGTAACTCTGAAAATATTGAGATTAGGACAAATGTTATATGACATTTTTTGCTCAATGTCTTCGGAAATATTCTCCGTAAGTGGCGGTAAATTCTCGTGAATCACCCTGTATTATATATATATATTTTTTTTTTAACGTGGCGCTACAGCCTGTGAAGGGCCTAGACCGACCAGCCGGCTGCTGGCCTCACGCCCACATGCCGAAGCAGAGGTGGACGATCATCCAACCAGAATGAAGGTATCGTGTGGTTAGCACGATGATCCCCCCAGCCGTTATAGCTGGCATTCGCAACCAGATTTCGCTCCCTATCGTAGCTCTCCAAGTGCATCACGATGATGGGTGGGCACCGGTCCCATGCACTGGCCGAAATTTCATGAGTAAATTTCTTCCCCCATGAGGACTCGAACCAGCGCGCATTCCGTAACGAATCCTAGGCAGATGCCTTAAACCACGACGCCACGACCTGTATTATATTACCGGTGGATTATTATATGTGTTGTATTTCATATTATAGCTTATCATATATCATATCTATATATATAATTTGAACTGGAAATGGAAATTACGGGAAAACGGCTGAACGGATTTTAATAAATGACCCCTCATTTTGGAGCTTGAAACTCAAAGTTTTTCAGAAAAATAGTAGTTTTCAGTGAAATGTCAATTTTTCAACACAATTTTCCTATTTTCCAAAATTCATCTGTTGTCAGTTTTGAGAACTAGATAATTGCATTTCAGAATAAAACAAAACACACACTACAGTAAACAATATTACACGAAGGCCATGATCTGCAAGAATGCTGACATGTTTAGAGCTCAAATTAAATTGGTTATTAAAAACTTAACTCACTAAAAATAATTTACAGGTTCGATTCTGTGGTGTGTAATTTTCTGGGTACAGCTGTGTATTGGATATTAAAAACTACAAACTTGAGGTGGTTTGATGACATTATTACCATTAGAAATGAAATATTATTGTAGTTAATGCCATGATGTGACTATTTTTCATTAATTATACATACAGGTATTAATGCTATATTGATGATATGAAAGTGGGGTTATATAAGTAAATGTAGAGAATAACTTAAATTAGATTTTGATTTCTATATTTTACTGAGTGGCAGCTATATAGTATATGTTACTGAAAGCTATAAAACTTACGTAAGATAATAATATTATTAAAAATCAAATATTTTTATAGTTATTAATCAAGTGGGGTTGGGTCTTTTTCATATATTTAATGGTGTGGTGTAGATATTTATATGCGTGGTTCTCTTCAGTATTGGCTCGAGAGAGAGTATCTTTCATTGTTATGGAAGCAAATAACTTTCAGAATGTCTGGTATTCTTCATTGGAAATAAATCTGAAAAATGTTTATTTGAACGTCTAATTAACTTAGTTTGCAGATTTGCTGCACAAGCCACTAGTCATGTTATAATGTTATATATAAATATGGATTTTCGTACAACTGTAATTATTTCCTGCTCCGAATAAGAGAAAAGCATCAGGAGAAATGAGGACTTGAAAAGGTCAAATTCTTTACGTAATCTGCAATAAATATAACTATCGGAAAGAAACAGAATTAATTAAACAGTTATATTCTAATTATATGAACTGTGATATCAGCGCAATTGAAAGGGGAAAAAATAATATTAAAACTGATCTGGACTGAACTGGTTGCAGCAGTTACAAAGTTGTATCGATCTGACATCTGCTGCGGCATTTTTATATCACTGTGGTTTGTGTGATAAGATAAAAGCGCGATGATGTATCTGCCTGTGAAACACCCTGTCGACCTTGAAGAAGCTGATAGTGTGACATGCATGTACAGTATCTTGTTACGTTGGCATTCTGATCAGGTACACAGCGCCCTTGCATAATATCTAGATAAATGGGAAAATATTTGGAAGGCAGACAATGAGAGATAAACATGTGTTTCAGGCGCCAGATCCAAGAGGCTCTGAATCAACAAACTTACCACCAGTTCAAATCTTACGCTGAGCAGCAGTATCCTGGCAACCCGGAACAGGTACACAAGCATTAGCTTTTTATTAACATAAATTTAACTACCTTCTTTTGTTTTATTCATCACGCATGTAATTAAGATAATTCGTTGTATGTGCTCTCTCTTGTTGATTGTTCTGTGCCTTTCATTTAATTTCCGTCTTTTCTGTCTTGTCATGGAACTGTTTGTTTTTTTGACGCATCCCTTACGTCTGCATGAGCTGCGTTTGTGTATCACAGCACACTTGAAACGTACTGATCTGTTTTGTACTTTTTTGTAAACAAATATTCATTCATTAACTCAACTGTTTTATTCTTATCAGATACAGGAGATAACTTGCTGGACTTAATTTTCAAGATAAAGTTTTAACAATGGCAAGAGGAAAAGTTGGGAGGGAGAAAACTAGAGAGATAACGCACAATCTCACGAGAGGTTTCAAATTTGATTAGGATATCTGTGTCAACACTAAGCTTGTTGGCTTGGCAATTTGACACTCAGGAGAATTCCCTCCATCACCAAAGATACTACAAAGAAAGTCACTGACGAGAAATTTGATACTTTAAGAAATCCATACAGAACTATAGGATTTGAAGGGTAGACTCAAACACATTAGGTTGTAGGCATAATATGGTTGACTATTTTTTTTTTTTTTCTGAAGAACGACTTTTTAAAATTGTGATGTCTTCAGGTTTTTTTTCAGTAGTCATCACTTACAGCCCATTTGCTAGGGATTAGGATAACAACAGATAACAATGTAAACTAAGGCGTGTGTTAGAATCTTCTTACTTCCAGTTTTACTTTTTTCTTATTTATTTACTTACGTATTTACTTAGTTATTTTTTTATTTATGTAATTTGGTAATTAAATTTACTGTAACCTTCGTATGCACATTTTATTTATTTGTTTCTCACTTATTTATTTTTAAGTTTTTTATTTATTATTATTATTTTTATTTATTCTTTTTTTTATTATTTATTTATTCATTCATATATAACAGGGCAAAGTTCCCATTACAATAGACAGTACAAAATTGTAATTCTCCAGTTTTTATACTAATATTTTATTCACATTTGCTTTAACATAGTGTTAGAATCATCACACAAAACGTGAGTAATCATGTATATCATACATTTATAATAATTCGCACATATATAATCACTTTATATAAAATTATTGTATACATGTGCAGATACAATATTTTACCTAAGTATCACGACCGTTATGTACATTAAAAAAAGATTTCAGTACACAGAGCTAGAGCATCATATCTATAAAATGAGCCTTTATGCGTTGCTTGCTTACTTACTTACAAATTGCTTTTATGGAACCCGAAGGTTCATTGCCGCCCTCACATAAGCCTGCTATTGGTCCCTATCCTGTGCAAGATTAATCCACTCTCTACCATCATATCCCACCTCCCTCAAATCCATTTTAATATTATCCTCCCATCTACGCCTTGGCCTCCCCAAAGGTCTTTTTCCCTCCGGTCTCCCAACTAACACTCTGTATGCATTTCTGGATTCATATGTGCTACATGCCCTGCCCACCTCAAACGTCTGGATTTAATGTTCCTAATTATGTCAGGTGAAGAATACAATGCGTGAAGTTCTGTGTTGTGTAACTTTCTCCATTCTCCTGTAACTCTTTATGTGTTGCTAATGTAAAAAATAAGTTGATATTATACTGTGGACAGAACATCTAGAAGCTTGGAGATGGTTACTTTTAATGTCCGACCGCCCCCTCCTCCCGCACTAGCAGGTATACTGTACCATTCAGCTGCAAAACATTTTCTGAACAGACGTTATTGTATTGTGAGAGCGCAGCTGGATCAGTGAAAGTAGATGGTCAACGTTTTCAGTTTGTAGTGCAACGAACAATTCTGCTGTCTGTGGGTTCTTCTGTAGTGACGTCACTGAAGCCTCTAGTTGTTCTATCCCCGGTGTACTTATCTCAAAACTTCACAGAAATCGTGTCTTAAAGAACTCTTGTGGGAACTTTTTGTCATGAAATGGTCACAACCGTCACAAAAAAAAAAGATGTGTGCTTTGTAGGATCTACAGTCTCTGTTATAATGTTCTTTTAGAGATTTTGAAGTATTCTGTAAACACTAGAAATAAATTTTGAACAAATTTGAAAGCACCCGGCATAGCTCTGTCGGCTAAGGGGCTTGCCTGTTGATCCGGAGTTGCGTTCGGGCGCGGGTTCGATTCTCCCTTGGGCTGATTACCTGGTTGGGTTTTTTACGAGGTTTTCCCCAACCATAAGGCAAATATCAGGTAATCTATGGCGAATTCTCGGCCTCATCTTGCCAAACACCATCTCGCTATCACCAATCTCATTGACGCTAAATAACCTCGTAGTTGATACAGCGCCATTAAATAACCAAGTAAAAAGAAAAACAAATTTGAACATGAAGTTCTCTTATTAAAACATATTTTCTTTCGTGGACAATAGTTCAGATGTCACAACTGTTACAGTGGAATGATTCTGCATTGAAACTTCTGGCCTTTCGTGCATTGTGTTTCTTTTTATTCCACAAAATAATTCTTGTTTATGTTAGTGTTTTTTTTTAATTAATAATTTTGATAACTTGTCTGATTGTGAAGAGGAAAGTAGTCTTCTTTTTGTACCTTGCTTAACAGTTGGCCCAATTTGGTAAATCATTTTGCATAATGTTTCTGCAGACATCCTTGGTTATTGGCCTTGTGTGAACATCGTTGTCTGTGAGTCACTGTATTAAAACGACCTGTGACCCTCATCCCGAGCAACCACATGACAAACAAAGCAAACGTTTATCAGTGAGAGGTAAATAATGTTAGACAGGTGCATTTTTATGTTTACTTCCTCTGTCGTCATGTGTTAATTGGAGTTGAGTACAATCCAGTGTTCATTGTTCACAGTTCTTTCTAAGGGGTCTGTACTTGTAGTCTGTATCTGAACAGTGCTGTGTTAATTAATGGTGATGTGTTCCATTCACACTAAATTAAGCTTGCTTCTAGTTCAGTGTTGGATTCAGTGACTAGACATAACCAAAGCTGAGTAATTGTCGTGACGAGAAAGGAAGAAACTTTCTTGGCATGGAGTGAAAATGTAATATTCAGCAAGTACAGATTACAGTGCTGAAGTAATATGAGCATAAATGAAAGAGCAATTCATGAGATTGTGAAGGAGTGATAAGTACAGGAGAAACATATTGGGAACTGCTAGGAAGTGTAACAGAGTGCATTGTGTAGTGTGGTCCATTTGTTTAAAAAAATCAATACTTCATTGACTACGTCACCTGCTGTTTCACTGCTCTGGTAAGTGACTCCACAGTTTTCGAAGTTCAAGATCCCTATACTGACAACATTGCCCAGTTCTGTTCATTTCATCATATGGGCTATTCCATCTCAAATCGACCGAAATATAGAGAAAATTGTCCTTGCAATTTTTAAATAAAATGAAACTTTTTCTGTCCATTGACAACTGTGATACAATGCTTTGTGCAAAGTTTGAGGCATCAGAACTTCATAGTGTTTAAATCAAAAATATTTAAATGTATCGTATTTTCATAAAATTAGCAACTTTAAACTGTTGTGGCTCCGAAATCCTTTCACCCAATGATCAGAATCATGGTTTATTTTGATGCTGAGAAATTAAAGTTTATATTGACATGTAAACAGTTTTTCTTACTTTTTATGGAGATGGAGAAATTTAGATTTTTCTTCATTAAGATGCCTTTGCCCACGAAAAAATATTTTTAAAATATGTGGTTAGATTCTGCATTGAAAGTACAAATAAACACATATTTTTTACTGGTGCACCGTTGATAAGAAAGTATTGAAAATATCAAATAAAGAAAATAAATAGTACGTGCGTGAACTAACTAGCTGACTGTGAGGCGGGAGCTAGCCTAGGCAAGCAAGGCCAGGAGACATAAACACGTGATGTTTCGTCTAGTAGTGCATAGCTGGGCTAGCTTTATCACAAGTTTTCATAAACACGGGAGTAAAATGACGCCCAACGCTAGCTTATCTTCAGCTCTCGGCCAGTGCTTGTGGTACTGCACCGTTCAAGTCTAGGTGTGTGAAAATAATTGATTTAATACCCTCGAAACTTATTGCCAAGCCACTAAGCAAACAATGCCGAATCCCTCTTACTAATGCAAGGTTTTTTCTCAATATTTTTTACATTTTTACAAATGGGCAAAAAGCCTAAAAGAAGTAAAATCAGATTATCTGTCTCTCTGTGTACAATAAAAATAAGGATTACTTCTTATCATAACCTACCAAATGTCAGCTTCAAAATGAGCTCCCGTTCAATGTTCTGAAGTAAATGGTTCCTGAGTTCTGAGTGTTGAAAGAGGCTTGTTTTTATAAAATACGCTAAATTTGTCGCTCAATAGTACGAAAACCGTTTGACTTTCGATAGTATATTTTTGCAAATGCACTCCCCTCAGCACCTTATATAAGTAGGGAAAAAATTAGACTATTAAAAAATACGAGGTTTTTTACTGCTCGATTTCATATGGAATAGCCCATATGCTTTAGAAATCTTGTATTTTTAATAATTTCTGTAATTGCAAAGATTTCAGTGATATTTAATTGGTTCCTTATTTCCTTAGTTTAATTTTCGTTGTATCAGACCCTCGGTTAATCCCAAAAGATCATCTGATCTGTAAAAGAGGAGAAAAATTCGCTCCAGCACCGGGGATCGAACCCGGATCCTTGGTTCTACGTACCAAGTGCTCTAACAACTGAGTTACGCCTAAGTTCAATCCACAGCACCGGATCGAATCCCTCTCCTCTAGTGTTTTTCCCTTTTCTAATAATCATTGTTACCATAACATATTATATTCTGTAGGACCAAAAAAATTCATCTTTACGTAGATTCTTCGCCGAACACTGCTTAATATTGTGGAATACCGGCCACCAAGTCACTCAATTGAGTGTGCGCCTTTATAATGGCAGTTAACTTAATATATGTCGAACTTGAAGTCAGGCCACAAAGGGAAAAAGACCAGAGGAGAGAGATTCGATCTGGTGCTGTGGATTGAGCTTCGGCGTAGCTCAGTGGTTAGAATACTTGGTACATAGAACCAAGGACCCGGGTTCGATCCACTGTGCTGGAGCGAATTTTTCTTCTCTAATAACCATTGTTACCATAACAGATTTATTCTGTAGGACCAAAAAAATTAATCTTTACATAGGTCTGTAAAATTGTTTCTTATTGTATAGACTTATTTTAAAAATTTCAGAAAAATAAATGGGACATACAGTAGACAAGTTTTGCTTTCTGAAGTTTGATTGCCATCTCCATATAAATAGAGATTGGAATAATACACAGTCGCAAATGTAACGAATTTTGAAAAAAATACAATATTGGGAAAATGGACAATATTTGACCTTGTCCAAATATTTTTGAACTAGTGATAAATTGCGAAATTAGGATTTACTGCAAAAACTTCGTGAATCTGGTCCTTGTAAAGCCAAAAACATTTTTAGGCAAATTTTTAAGGGGAAAAAATTGTTTGTAATTATTGGTAGTCGACATTCCATTCATAAGCTCACTCATGTAGTGAAAAAAAATCGTCACCCAAATTCTTAAAGATTCCCTGCAGATCATACAATTTCATTTATACCACTCATAAGGTCGTAATTATGAATATGCCATATGCTAATTTTAACTAAAATCTCTTATTTATAAATTTAATTTTAAGGTTATCTTTTATGATTCTATTTTATAATTTTATATTAACAGTGCTTAATTACCTATTACATTTTATTTTTACAACAATATTCATCTTTAATTCATTATATTATTGCTATTAATTTGCGGATTCTCGTGGTCATCCTTAATTAAGGCCGGCCAATTTATTTTTCTTTAAATCTCTCTCTCTTGAGATCAAAATAGATATGGCAACTCGTGATCTCGTGAACTGTGACGTCATTGCTTGAAATAAGTGCAATAGCACATTGTTGTTTTATCCGCACTGTCAAATGTTTGTATTAAATTAAACAATTGAGTAAGGGACAAACTAGAAATTAGCAACAAAACTAAAGGATGCGAAATACTCTCTACAGCTCTACACGAAATAAAATATTTCTTCCAACGATTTAGATTGTGGAAAAGTCCCCATAACACTTATAGCGTTCCCTCGTTGAATGGCAATACTAATTCTTTGGCGGAGGAAAGCCGTACAGCGAGAGTCACCGTTAAGTGCTGATAAATACTTGGCGATATCAGAAGTTAACAACTTCGCCTCGGAACACCATGGGCCCATAGATTCTACGGCGGAAACGACAAAATTATATCGATCCAGAAGATCGAGATACTTATTGCGTTTAATTGTAACAGCAGATGCAGCGTCTGACCCAGCGAGTTTGGAAGTTTGGGGCAAATAAGAAGAAGCGAAAGTGTTATAACAAGTGGCATCCCATAAAAGTGATTTGCCTTTGAACCATGGTGTTAAAGTTAAGCCATCTGGACGTTTGCCATCGGAACGATTTATGCCAATGGGTTCTAGAATGGTAGGAAAACCAGCGGAAATTAGGGCCCTTTTAATGATGTCGTTAATCATGACGTGTCTGGAAAATCGACCAGAATTTTTGAGGCAACATAATCCATGGAGGCCAGAAGAATCGACATCTGCACCACAAATACATTTGTTTGGAAAACAAATTTTAACACCAAGCCTTAAGGCAATAACAATCTTAGAGGACGTATTATCCATTAAGGTGCCTATGTTGGAAGAAGGTAAGGCTTGAAGCCAGCATCCTGATTCTTTTGTATTATTATTATGCACCTTTAGGAAATCTATTCAGAATGCTGAAAGGAAAACATTTTACAGGTATAGAAAGAAAGGAACTGGTTAGAGTTGTAATTGAAAATAATAAATTTGATAATTGCTGTATACAGGAAAAAATTGCCATTGAATTTAATGTAGGTAAACTCCAGAAATATTCCTGTAAGTATGATATTGTTTATTCCTAAGAAACTAGTTCGATTAATTAAAATGTGTCTCAGTGAAACATACAGCAGAGTCCGTATAGGTCAGTTTCTATCTGATGCTTTTCCAATTCACTGCGGGCTAAAGCAGGGAGATGCACTATCACCTTTACTTTTTAACTTCGCTTTAGAATATGCCATTAGGAAAGTTCAGGATAATAGGCAGGGTTTGGAATTGAACGGGTTACATCAGCTTCTTGTCTATGCGGTTGACGTGAATATGTTAGGAGAAAATCCACAAACGATTAGGGAAAACACGGAAATTTTACTTGACGCAAGTAAAGAGATAGGTTTGGAAATAAATCTCGAAAAGACAAAGTATATGATTATGTCTCGTGACCAGAATATTGTACGAAAGGGAAATATAAAAATTGGAGATTTATCCTTCGAAGAGGTGGAAAAATTCAAATATCTTGGAGCAACAGTAACAAATATAAATGACACTCGGGAGGAAATTAAACGCAGAATAAATATGGGAAATGCGTGTTATTATTCGGTTGAGAAGCTTTTATCATCTAGTCTGCTGTCAAAAAATCTGAAAGTTAGAATTTATAAAACAGTTATATTACCGGTTGTTCTGTATGGTTGTGAAACTCGGACTCTCACTCTGAGAGAGGAACATAGGTTAAGGGTGTTTGAGAATAAGGTGCATAGGAAAATATTTGGGGCTAAGAGGGATGAAGTTACAGGAGAATGGAGAAAGTTACACATCGCAGAACTGCATGCATAGTATTCTTCACCTGACATAATTAGGAACACTAAATCCAGATGTTTGAGATGGGCAGGGCATGTAGCACGTATGGGCGAATCCAGAAATGCATATAGAGTGTTAGTTGGGAGACCGGAGGGAAAAATACCTTTAGGGAGGCCGAGACGTAGATGGGAGGATAATATTAAAATGGGTTTGCGGGAGGTGGGATATGATGGTAGAGACTGGATTAATCTTGCACAGGATAGGGACCAATGGCGTGCTTATGTGAAGGCAGCAATGAACCTTCGAGTTCCTTAAAAGCCATTTGTAAGTAAGTAAGTATGATATTGTTAGGGAATATTTTTAAAGAATATGTATTATATCAGAAGTCTCATAACACTAGGAACATTCAGACTTCTTTCTTGAGGATGTCTGCCTTGCAAGGCTTTTTAAATAAAATTAGGACCTTGTGGTGTATGCAAGAAAGATTGCTTAATACATGGGAATTATCTGTTAAGCTCTGAGGCTATTTCTAACAATATTAATATAATTTCATGCTTCTGAGTTCTAAGTTAGTCAAATGGCTAGGTATAAAAAATAAAACCAGCCTACTTGATGCATTACCTGCGTATTGTAATATATCTGAGCTTTGTGTCATGCAGACAGAAGTAGTAGGCCTAAATACTTATTTATCCAGAAAGCTACGTTTCTCAGACTGCTATTTAGAGCTGAGACGAGATGTTATGGCACCAACATGCGCGAAGTTTTAAATTGCCGGCCAGCAGGGTAGAGGAGTGGGGGTTGTTTGGGTTACGGTTCTCAAGCTCAGAGCGACAGGCATATCCGTTTCATCTCTTTCCAAAAACATTCGTCTTACCTTAGTATCACCACTTTCCTACTCAATAGCCGAAGGTACCTAATGGAATTACTCCCGCTATTCCATCTTTACATTCTTATTCTCCGTCCGAATCAGACGACTGATCTGTGCTGGAATCAGATGTCCCTACGTTTATGGAAATGTTCTCAAAAATACTGTCCATCACGTGCTCAATTTCAATGTAATTATTCTCTACTTTCTTCACATAATCATACACTGATATCCATTTTTGGAAGAAGCGATTGCAGAGTCGGCCTCTGCTTATGCGTAGCGTAGAAATTATAAATGAGTCTTCTTATGACTTCCTCATCAAAACTGTCTACAGCTGCAACAATTTTCTTCTTCGGCTGTGATTTTTCCGGACTGGAGAAAGATCTGCTGTTCCTGCCTCAATATTTTTCCCTTCTTTCCTGATTCTTGCCAAGGTTCGCTTTGAAATACCAGTGGCAGCCAGTACTCTTGCACACACGCTTTTCAATGGAATTGGTATTCCATTTACAGCCTCTTCTGACATGAATTTCCATACATTGTATGCTATTTCATGTCCTAGACTATGAACTACTCTATGATTTCACACCTTAGACAATGCCATAATGAGGGCGGTCAGAAGGACAATGTTTTCAGTATTAGCAATAGCGGTAGTAGCAGAACGATCTGATCACTCGGAATGCTAGTAACCAACTAACCCAACATCCCTCCAGTTGAGTGTGAGGGCGAGTCCAAGCAAACGAACTAAAATGCGTCCTTCGCGCCGGTGCCATAACTTCTCGTCCGGCTCTACTTATAGCATTGAATAAATTGTTGACACGGTTTTGTTTGTGATCGACAGAAAGGAAATAGTAAACAATATACAAGAATAATGTTAATTATGAGACAACTGTAACAGATGGCTGTTTTGCAGAACATGAGAACTCGTGGCTTACTGTAGGAAGCACGCACCACTTACAAGCTGATAAAAGTTCTGTACTGTACTCCATAACTAAGTTAGTGTGCCTTTCTTTTTACTGTTATATATACTCTTTTTAACATCTCTGGTCATATCGCGAGTTAATCTTATTTGGGTGAAAACCGAAGGCCTATACACTATTGTTGAGACTGGTTTTATTGTTGTGAACTGTATGTGTATTACTGATGTGTTATGAATGTGATTCAGGGATGTGGGCCGAATTTCCTGGCATTTGCCTTATGTTTGAGGAGAAAACCCTGAAAAATCTCAACTCTACTAGGAAATTCCGCCCCTTTCAGGAATCAAATCTAGGCCCTGTGCGTAAGAGACCAGCATGCTGACCCCTACACCACAGAGGTGGTCCAGTGATAAAATAAGAGTTTTGGTAACTTCATTGAAGAAGAGTCAGAACTTGCCCTGCTTATCTCGTCGCAGTGTTTTGTTTACAGTATTTACCATGACAACACTGAGCTTGTGAGGATGGTAGTAATACTACTAGGTTCAAAAAGTTCCCGGAATTTTACTACCATTTTTCGTATTTATATATAACAAGGGATATTATACATTTGTTTTGTTGGTAACATTCATGATGTCATTTCCTTAAAGTTTGTTGCTAATGACAATTATTGGTTTTGAGTTGTAGGCAATTGTTTATCATAGTGTTTTGTTTGTTCGTCGCATTTTGTAATTATGTCCACAGAGCAAAGTACAAACATCAAGTTCTGTGTTTTGCTGGGGACATGATCAGTATGGCTGATGAAGATGGTGATTTCTTAAACAAAATGAAACTGGTGCTACTTTTACGACCCAGTCCCTAAACGACAGTCATCTGAGTGGAAATCGAAAACATCTCCTCGGAAGCAAAAATTTCCTAGGGACACTTCCAAAGGCAAAGTTATTTTAAATGTTATGTTTTATTTAACGACGCTCGCAACTGCAGAGGTTATATCAGCATCGCCGGATGTGCCGGAATTTTGTCCCGCAGGAGTTCTTTCACATGCCAGTAAATCTACTGACATGAGCCTGTCGCATTTAAGCACACTTAAATCAAAGTTATGTTGGAAGTTTTCTTCGACTCTCAGGGTCTCATGCACCATGAGTTCATTCCAGAAGGTCGTACTGTAACGAAAGAATTGTACGTAGAAACCCTCCGTCGCCTCTGGGACGCAGTGAGAAGGAAACGTCCAGAAAAGTGGGTAGAAAACAACTGGTTCCTTATGCATGACAATGCACCTGCTCATCGCGCAATTATTGTAAAGAATTTTCTTGCCAGGCACAACATAACTGCTTTGGATCACCCACCATACTCTCCTGATCTCTCACCACCTGATTACTTTCTGTTTCCCCGTCTGAAAAGTCATCTGAAAGGACGGAGATTCAATGCTGAAGAGGTTATAGCAAACGCGACGAGAGCACTAAGACGGGTTTCACAAAATGGCTTCCAGGCCTGCTTCCAGGAACTCTACACGCGTTGGCAAAAGTGTGTTGTTGCGGAAGGCAACTATTTTGAAGGGAATGCTGTAGAATAGTGTTTAAGGTACGTTGTTTCTATGATGCTAGCAAATTCCGGGAACTTT
Source organism: Periplaneta americana (assembly GCF_040183065.1). NCBI lineage: Eukaryota > Metazoa > Arthropoda > Insecta > Blattodea > Blattidae > Periplaneta > Periplaneta americana. The sequence goes on along the minus strand of NC_091128.1, from coordinate 160,769,857 downwards.
TTGAACCTAGTATGTATAATGGATATCAAGTGGAAATGAGAAATAAAGTCGCATGTAGTTGAGAAGAAACACTTTCCATAGAACAACAGTTACTACTATTACTAGCAGTAACAACTACGTCGAGATTTTAGGCAGCATATGGCACTGACTGCACTTGTTGGTAACACTGCCACTGTGGCAGTCTCATTCTCGTTCCAGCTTTCCTCCTATTTCAGTAATTGGAACAGATGCATTATAAGACCCACCCTAAATGTGTTGTTGTTGTTTTCTAATGCCAGGCGTTTGATAATAAAGTCATTTGACCTCTTGCACTCCAATATTTTTCAAAGATATTATCATGACCAGCCAATGAAGCACAGATTTTGAGGTGTTCCGAATCCATTTCTTGGTTTGAGTTGCACAATGGGCAGTTAGGGGACTGATATATTCCAATTCTATGCAAGTGTTTAGCCAAACAATCATGGCCTTTGCCAATCTGAATGCAGCTACAGACGATTTTCGTGGTAAATCGGGAATTAACTGTTGATTTTGATGCAGAGAGTTCCCTAAATATGCAAAGCCACAAAAAAAGGTCAACGGAAATAGCGTTTCCATCAATTAAATTATCGACATATATCGTTTTTATTATGTTGCCAACCAACGAATATTGTGTAAATTAGTTTGATTTTAATCATGGTAGCAATTTCGAATACTATAGTTAAATATAAAAAAGAAGTGGATCAAATTATTTCTATTGGCTTGAAGTGTAAGCCTAGAATTTGAAATTAAGGAATTATAAAGAGAACCTTTTTACTTGCCTTATCCATGAATACAGATATGTTCTATGGTTTTTTATGTGATTGTGGTTTATTTAAGAGTGAAATGTTCTGCAAAACATATAATTCCGGGATGAGTTTTTAGAAATGTAAAAGTAAACGAGATGCACTCATGTGTAGATATCATCGAAAATTGCAAGGTATTAAATGATAAACAAAGGAACGCCATATTGTAGCACTTTGTGAAACCACTTGGATAACGGAGAAACTGAAACAGAACATCTCACTTACGTTCATGGTAAAATGATAATTTTTACAACAATTTTAAAAATGTGTTTTTGGAAAGACTAGTATTTTCCCAGGACTAAAAATGCAGCATAAATGGAGTAAAATTAGCATTTTACGTGGACCATATTAAATTTGTGGTAAAATATTTTAAGTTTAGTTTTGGTTTGTTTCTTTAACTTTATTTTGAATAAAATATAATATATTGTATAACAAAGGTGACTAATATGCGCTTAATTTCATTGTTGTTGGTTTCATTAAATGATACATGTTTGTAGTATACTTTAGTTTTATTAAGATGGCATACTTGATATAATAATCGAAACTGTACAATATATAATCGATACTATGAAATACTTGGGGTGGGTCCTTTAATGCAATCTGAAACATGTAATAATTTGTAATTTCTTTATTTTCTCCAGCAAGGAGTATTAATCAGGCAGCTTCAAGAACAACACTACCATCAGTATATGCAGCAGTTGTACCAACAGCAGTGTTGTCAACAGAAGCAAGAACCAGTGTCACCAACTGAAGTCACTATGGAAGAGACAGCCCGATTGTTGAGTAATGGAGGTACAGATGCACTGGATGGCGATGGAGAGAGTGAGGAAGATGGTTCTCAAGGTAATGTGAAGGCATCAGGACTGAAACAGAAAATATGTTCATACTAACACGCATAGCTGAGAGGTCCTGGGTTCGATCCCCGGTGCCGAAACGAATTTTTCTCCAATAATAGGTATGAACACTTTGTTGACAGTTTCATCTCAGAGGACAGCTCTCTTTTTGTTTTAAAACAAGTCTTGTCCTCACATCATATATGAATTAAGTAGATTTGAAAGCTGACCATGTAAGTCTCTCTCACTTCCATATTTAATATATCTGGCAGCAAAGTGTTGTTGTTATGTTTTGTAATCCAGGTGAATTCCCCACAATTTCTGCAGCTTCCATGTGGACCCGCAAGGACATCAAGGAGTTCAAGGATTCAATACGGAAGGAGGGCGGAGATGCCATAATTAAAGTCGGACATGGCGAGACTGTCACGGTTAGTATCTTAATTGAGTTAATTTATTCTTAGTACTAGAAGTATCTGGACCGTGTAATAAAAAGCCACAACACACAACTATAGGTAGGTGCTCACTTAACTGGAATGGATTCGTTCAGTGCGTTTGAATTTCATTCTTTGCACTCTTGGCTGTATCACCTCTGCCTGCATGATCGGATTCCATCCAGAATTCTGGCCAGAGAATTCCACACGGATTCCTGTACGAGCCAAAATACAAATAAGGAAGGTCATTATGAACAGTGTGTGGCACATGATGGTACACATTTTGAAGACATACTGTACCAATGCAATGAAATAACATTTCAGTGTTGTTAGTTGTGCTGTGCATGGGCTATTCCATCTCAAATCGACCGAAATATAGAGAAAATTGACTTTGCAATTTTTAAATACAATGAAACTTTTTCTGTCCGTTGACAACTGTGATACAATGCTTTGTGCAAAGTTTGAGGCATCAGAACTTCATAGTGTTTAAATTAAAAATATTTTCATTTATCATATTTTCATAAAATTAGCAACTTTAAATTGTTGTGGCTCCGAAACCCTTTCACCCAATGATCAAAATCATGGTTTATTTTGATGCTGAGAAGTTAAAGTTTATATTGACATATAAACAGTTTTTCTTACTTTATATGGAAATGGAGAAATTTAGATTTTTCTTCATTAAGACACCTTTGCCCACGAAAAAAATATTTTTAAAATATATGGTTAGATTCCGCATTGAAAGTACAAATAAACACATATTTTTTACTGGTAGTACATTGATAAGAAAGTATTGAAAATATCAAATAAAGAAAATAAATAGTACACGCGTGAATAACCAGCTGACTGTGAGGCGGGAGCTAGCCGAGGCAAGCAAGGCCAGAAGACATAAACACGTGATGTTTCGTCTAGTAGCGCATAGCTGGACTAGCTTTATCACAAATTTTCATAAACACAGGAGTAAAATGACACCCAATGCTTGCTTGTCTTCATCTCTCGGCCAGTGCGTGCGGTACTGCACCATTCAAGTCTATGTGTGTGAAAATAATCTATTTAATATCCTCGAAACTTATTGCCGAGCCACTAAGCAAACAATGTCGAATCCCTCTTACTAATGCAAGGTTTTTTCTCAATATTTTTTACATTTTTACAAATGGGCAAAAAGCCTAAAAGAAGTAAAATCAGATTATCTCTCTCTCTGTATACAATAAAAATAAGGATTACTTCTTATCATAACCTACCAAATGTCAGCTTCAAAATGAGCTCCTGTTCAGTGTTCTGCAGTAAACGGTTCCGAGTTCTGAGCGCTGAAAGAGGCTTGTTTTTATAAAATACGCTAAATTTGTCGCTCAATAGTACGAAAACCGTTTGACTTTCGATAGTATATTTTTGCAAATGCACTCTCCTCAGCACCTTGTATGAATAGGGAAGAAATTAGAGTATTAAAAAAATTCGAGGTTTTTTACTGATCGATTTCATATGGAATAGCCCGTATGTCTATGCCATCGGTACTAATTGAGAGCATCTTGCCTTGCAGGTTCGTGTTCCCACACATGAGGACGGCACGTGCTTATTCTGGGAGTTTGCCACTGACAGCTACGACATCGGGTTTGGAGTTTATTTCGAGTGGACCAAGTCAGCGAGCAGCCAGGTGTCTGTCCACATCTCAGAGAGCGAGGACGAGGACGATGACGACGACGATGATGATGACGACGAAGGTATGAACTTCAGGAGTTTATAGTCTCGTCTGATTTTGTGACTTCAGCACCTTATGCTGTATGAACAAAAGCATATTCTGCTTCAAAAACTTTAAACTTTTGCCACCTTAGGCATTGCCCTTAGTGTACTAGGGGAGGCAAACAACATAGCACTTCATGATGATTAATGGATAGGGTTCATATTGTAACTTTTATACAAACAAGAATGTAACTTTTATTCAAAACAACAATAATTCCTTTCTACAATTCACTTTAAACACTCTCGTCAACTCCACACAGTATTCGTTAGTGCACTCCACAGACGACACTGACAATTTACTTCGATTATTGAAAACAACAATGTACTGCTAATCTTAACTAATGTTCACAAAGCACTATTTACAAATCAGAACTGTCAGTTCTCAGTTCACAGTATCTCGAACCCCAGACCTTAGAGACAGTCCACTGAACTTCGAACTCAGGTCCCCCCAACTGCGGTCCACTGCACTCGAACTCAGGACTTCGGACGCTCACACAGCTGCGGACACTCAAGTCGAACTCCGGTCTCGAAGCTGGCTTCACTGCTACACAAGACTGGCTGGCTTGCTGTCCAACGACTACAACAACACTCCGCTACTAACTTGCGTCTCTTCTTTTATAACCAAACCATAGTTAAGAGAAAGTTCGCGGTCAGTCGACAGATGCCTAGAAGATGACGCCTATCCAAACTTCTCTGGATTTCTCTCCTCAGTCCCCAGCTGCTTACTCCCTCCTCACCCTTCGTCACGTCCGCGCCTCCACCTCGCGCCCCCTCTTATGTCTGTCCCCTCCAGACCCGAGAGACCGCAACCTTCTTCACCGCGTTTTCTCATGCGCCCCCGACCTCTGTGGGACGCGATCTACTCCCGACTGTCACAATATATATTTAATAAAACAACAGGACACTTTGTTTGGATTCACCAAACAAATGTTATTGCTTGTCGTATTTACGAACTTCAGCAAAGGGAAAAGAACATACATTAATTATAGCGTATACCTTACTTACTTACAAGTGGCTTTTAAGAACCCCAGAGGTCCATTGCCATCAGTCCTATACTCAGCAAGATTAACCCAGTCCCTACCATAATATCCCACATCCTTCAAATTTATTTTAAAATTATCCTCCAATCTATGCCTTGGTCTCCCAAAGGTCTTTTCCCATCAGGTCTTCCATCTAACACTCTATATGCATTCCTAGATTCATCCATACGTTGTTGTTGTTTAATGCCAGGCGTTTGACAATAAAGTCATTTGACCTCTTGCACTCCAATATTTTTCAAAGATATTATCATGGCCAGCCACTGAAGCACAGATTTTGAGATGTTCCAAATCCATTTCTTGGTTTGAGTTGCACAATGGGCAGTTACGGGACTGATATATTCCAATTCTATGCAGGTAAACAACAGATTCATCCATACATGCTGTCGACCTCGTTGGCGAGTTGGTATAGCGCTGGCCTTCTATGCCCAAGGTTGCGGGTTCGATCCCGGGCCAGGTCGATAGCATTTAAGTGTGCTTAAGTGCGACAGGCTCATGTCAGTAGATTTACTGGCATGTAAAAGAACTCCTGCGGGACAAAATTCCGGCACATCCGGCGACGCTGATATAACCTCTGCAGTTGTGAGCATCGTTAAATAAAACAACATTTAATATCCATACATGCCCATCTCAAATATCTGGATTTCATGTTCCTAAAATAAAAATAAATTGTCTAGTCTTTATTGATCAGGTAATGTTTTAGTACTTTGATTTTTCTATTGTAGTTTTAAATTTAATATTACTTGTAATTATTGTTCTGATTTATTCTTCATATTGTAGTTGTAATTCCCTTGTAGAGGGAAAGAGAAGGTTTGATCACCTTATCTCTACCAGGTTAAATAAATACTAAATCAGTGAGTGTAGGACAGAAACATTTACAACAGTGTTTTGTGTTGCAGAACTGCCAGGGGAAGACGTGGAGCGTGGCAGTGGATTGGCAAGTACGAAGGCCACAGACCTGAGTAACCGCCCCCCACTATCCATCATCGTGCCCGTGTACCGACGGGACTGCCAGGAGGAAGTGTATGCGGGGAGCCACGTGTATCCTGGGCAAGGCGTGTACTTGCTCAAGTTCGATAACTCGTACTCGCTGTGGCGCTCCAAGACTCTGTACTACCGGGTGTACTACACACGCTGAGCCACTGTTAACAGTTCCATTTAATTTGATTTCGTTAAAGTCCAGCCGGAGGTTGGCAGTGCAGAACGGGATGGAACCCAAGGATGTGCGCACAAGAAGATTGGTGGGTTCGGCACGTAATGTGCATGTCTCCTCCACTCCCCTTACTTGTGTGTTGTAGGTGTACATTTGTAATGATACTGTATTGTACATACTGTACTAACTGTAAACTTGTGAGTGTAAATTGAAATGTTGATCAATAAAAAGAAAAACAAGTAGAATCTTGTCTCTAGCTAGAGGCTAGTTCACAATAAACAGGAAACGAGAATCGGAACGAAAACAGTAAAATTGTTAAAATGTGTACATTTAAATGTGAGCATTCACAATTAATGAAAAGCTTGCCGGAGCCCGGGATCGGGAACGGAGAGTTGGCCAAGTTTCAACTTTGGCGTTCACGTTTCCAATCACAGCCCACTAGATTCATTCTATTGCCATCTAAAAGCTATTTTGTCGTATATTTTGTAGCAAGAAGACCGTGACATAACCTATGCATTATTTTGTTCTGTGCTGTGCATCATGGAGCAAAGTTTTATTTGATGAGATTCTAATATTGAGTGTTGAGGAAAATCCTCATGTTTACAATAAGCGGTGCGCTTCGTATAAAGATGAGAAAATGAAGGAGAATACGTGGCTTTCAATAGCTGCATCTTTGAACACCGATCGTAAGTGAATCATATTTTATTACTGTATTGGTTGTATTACACACTACATATTCATGCTTCAATTCAACAACTACTGGTGTGTTCATTTTTGTTCTATTATAAATGTTTCTTCTCTAATTATTTTACGTTATGGGAGACTTAAAATAGGTTGTGATAATAAAGATGCGTGGGTATATTAATAGTACCGTTCAAATTTTGAAATTGGTTAATCTGTGTTTATGTAGACTGCCTTGTACTCATGAGAGAACTCCATTGGTCAATTATACACATATAACATCAGAATACGTAATATCGACTTTTCATATCGTTACTGACATGCATATCGATATGCATAGTCGTCTACGTTCTCGGGTTATTGTGAATAAAAAATTTTCATATTCACGTTCTCTGCTTCTCGTTTTCACTCTGGTTCTCGTTCCCGGTTTATTGTGAACCAGCCTTAAGACGTGCATGGAGTTCTCGGCAGGGTATTGTGAGTAGTGATGGGAATATTGGAATAAAAAATACGAATCATTCGAGATATATCTTGAATCGTGAGCAATATGTTGGAGAAATTATCTCTCACCATAATCACTGCAAAACCCAAATTCACAATGTTATTACTTTGCATTATTTACACTAATTTGTGTTTGATAAATCTGACAAAATGCATTAAAGATAATACACTGTTCTGTTGATGCAAAAAAATCTGTTGTTTTCTAATGCCAGGCATTTGACAAAGTCATTTGACCTCTTGCACTCCAATATTTTTCAAAGATATTATCATGGCCAGCCACTGAAGCACAGATTTCGAGGTGTTCCGAATCCATTTCTTGGTTTGAGTTGCACATTGAGCACTTAGGGGACTGATATATTCCAATTCTATGCAGGTGTTTGGCCAAACAATCATGGCCTGTTGCCAATCTAAATGCAGCTACAAACGATTTGCGTGGTAAATCGGGAATTAACTGTGGATTTTAATGCAGAGAGTTCCATTTTTTCCCTTGCGATTGTGTTATCAAATTTTGTTTGTTAAAGCCTAAGTATTGGAGTGTAAATGGCAAGTTGTAGCCGATTTAAGTGAACACCATATTTAAACGTTTTGGTGGCTACTTCATTCACACACAACCCCCAGAATGTCTGGAGGACCACACCTGCTGTTGGTCGACGGGTCCACTGGATCTAGCTTGGAGATCTTGTTGATCACCAGCTTTCCCTCCTTAAGCCACTGGAGGACGATTTTAGTGCCATAGCAGGTCAGCACTAGGAACAGAGAAGTAGAAAGAGGAGGAAGGAAAGGGAAATGAACCCCTAGGCCTCGAATGCTCTAATGCCGTCAGGGTCGAAGAAAGTAAGAGTTCAGTCAGAGGACTGGATAGGAAAGGGTGGCAAAAATGTATTACGGCGAACGCCAGTAGGGGAAGTTATCCCCACCCTCGCCGCTCGGCACCTTGCTAGCCTGCTCTCTCTCTCTCTACTGTCTCTACTATCTGTCCCGCTTCGATGGATCACTGCCTACCATTATGTAATACGCATTAGACAACTGTCCACAACCACAATGCAATACGCATTAGACAACTGTCCACAACACTGACACAACACAACACAATGTAATGTGGTTTTCATTAAACACAACTCACCTGTTAACTTTGCACGTCCTCGAAGTAACACAATAGTCTTTTTTTCCCACAGGTTGGACACTCGTAATGAGTACACGTCTTCGGTACGGATCATCACTACACGTGGTTACGTCTGTACACGAAGTTGGACACGGACACAATGAAGCCACCCCCGTAGTCAACCCCTACCAAGCGACATTCACAAGCCCACCAGTTTCTACCCACACTATTCGGTCATTGTCCCCTTCTACAATACATTATGGCAGTTCCCTTAAACATAAATAGATTCATTTTCCCTTCTACCCCCAACTCGCCTCGGTAGCCGAGAGGTCTAAAGCGTGAACAAAAAGCGTGCGTTTAGGTTTAGTTACGAACTTTCACGGATCGAATCTCCCCTCCTGCGAAGTCGTAAGAAAAAAAAAAGAGAGAGACATTAAGCAAGGAACAGAGAAGGAGAGACTGGAGAGAGAGAGAGAGAGAGAGAGAGAGAGAGAGAGAGAGAGAGAGAGAGAGTGACAGGACGAAGTTCCTCTTTTGCTTCGTAGGTGTCGTTACTTTTTTGTTCCACTTTCCTACACTAGATGTCACCCCACCCTAAACCCCTATTTCCACTCTTTCCCGCTAGGGGGTGTGGTGAGCTTGTAGGGGAAAAGTGGAAAGGGGACGTGGGTGGAGCTTTGCGTTCGCCGTATTACGTTTTTCCCAAAAGGATAAAGAGGGAATTAGGTATTGGTTAGAGGAAAATTATACTAAATTCACTCATTAACTCATCAAGCTGACCAGTGCTAATTGATGAGTAGCCCCTTCCTTTAGTTCAGCTTGTAAAATTATGCTTACTAACAGCTGCACCACGGGAAGGTAGGGATGGGACATTGGGTATTTGTCCAGGTTGGTTCCTTAAAGCCTTCAATGGGAAGGATTAATGGCTCTCCCTCCTGTATCCGACAGATACCCTTTTGCAGCAAAAAAATCTACATCCCATATTCCAAAACATATCTTTATATAGTAAGCAGGTACTGAGGTTTGTAAAATGCAATTTTACAAGCTTGTGGAATTTATACAAGATTTTATACATTATTCTCAGTTGAGCATTTTGTCTTGTCTCCATGGTAGCGCCAGGTCACCATGTAGAAGCAGGCTGTGGACTGAATTGTATTGCATGCAGCAACTACCAATGCGCCAGGCTTCCATGTTGTGAGTTCACTTAACCAAGCTGCATCTCCCGTCACAATGTGATCTGGCCTGCAACTAATAAAATTAGCACCGGTTTTACATAGGGCAGTGAACAGAATTTATTCTTTGGATCATTTTGATAAGAGAAAAATCGCGTTAATAATGATCCAGTTCTTGAATAATTTCAAGGAAAAATTGTTCCGGAGCCGGGTATCGATTCTGGGACCTTTCGCTTAGAGCGCAAACGCTCTACCGACTGAGCTACCCCAGGAACTATACACGACACTCACAATTTTTCCTTTTATATCCACGCAACTCACATGACCTGACAATACGCCAGAACTCAACTGTGAGTGCACACAAATACTGTGGTATAGTTCCTGGGGTAGCTCAGTCGGTAGAGCGTTCGCGCGCTAAGCGAAGGGTCCCGGGATCGATACCTGGCCCCGGAACAACTTTTCCTTGAAATTATTAAAACCTGCTTTACAGGGAGCTACTACCTGACAGCCAGATTTATATGATCCAGTTCTTGTTAAAAAAAAAACACAACTTACATAACTATTCGAATCATAAGAATGGATGTATTTGTGTTGTCTTTCAAACAGAAAATATACAAAACTTCAGAGGAAACAATAATTGAAAAATACTGTTGAAGTACACAGTGTTTGGCATATTTTTAGTGTGGAACATTTTTCTGAGTACCTCTCAAGAAAAGTGACAGGGAATTCATCAATCCCTATAATTGCGTGAAACATTTATGTTCGTGATTGTTATTGTAAGCATGGTTAGGATTGTAAGAGCAGGTTAAATTAACTATTTCTTCGGAAAACGTATTATGTGTCTTTCACGTGTTAAATCACATCCAATCACCCAACACAACACAAACAAGCTGCATTCCGAACAATGGTACACAGACTACTCAACATACCAATGAACCAACATGATTACAAAGAAGAGCTAAACACAGTCAAATACATAGCACAAGAAGATGGATACAACCCCAACATAATACGAAAGACAAAACATAAGAATACAACACAGACACAAGAACACAAAAAATACATCACACTAACCTACGAAAACAAAAACATACACAAGATTGCAACCTCATTCAAGAAATTAAATTACAACATCCCATACAGAACAAATAATACTCTACAAAAACATCTTAACACACAAACAAACAAATACAACCACACAGGCATATACAAACTCAAATGTAACAACTTAGTCGACCTGGTTGGCAAGTTGGTATAGCGCTGGCCTTCTATGCCCAAGGTTGCGGGTTCGATCCCGGGCCAGGTCGATGGCATTTAAGTGTGCTTAAATGCGACAGGCTCATGTCAATAGATTTACTGGCATGTAAAAGAACTCCTGCGGGACAAAATTCCGGCACATCCGGCGACGCTGATATAACCTCTGCAGTTGCGAGCGTCGTTAAATAAAACAACATTTAACATGTAACAACTTCTACATAGGACAGACAGGCAGATCATTTCAAACACATTACAAAGAACACATCACAGCCATAACATAATTACAAAACACTTCCACATATGCAAAACACATCACAAATGCTAACCGCACCTACAGACACATCAACACAGACATGGAAATTCTACACATCCAACCAAAAAGCCAGAAACTAAACACACTAGAACAATGCGAAATATACACACACACAAAAACACATCCAAATGAAATTCTAAACACACAACTCAATTTCAGAACACACACACTCTTTGACTCTATATTACACTACACAAACACATACCCACAGGAAACAAAACAAAAGGGGCCAAGACCAGCAACAACCAGTTCTAAAGATGGCCAGTAGCAGGCCGAAACATGTTAACAAGGTAATGTAAAATTTAACACGTGAAAGACACATAATGAGTTTTCCGAAGTGATATAGTGTGTAATCAAGATGTGTAACTACAGTAGCGTGCAAATTAATCCGAACACGACATATTTTTACATTTTCTGTCATTGTTGGCCTCACAGCTGCTCATACCGCTTTAATTGATATCTGTAGTACGTGTAATTCCATTGTTGAAGGTCTGTCATTATTTTTTTTTTTATAATATGTGACATTTTGCCTGTCGTTTTGTACTTATAAGCATTTCAGTTGTGTTGAAGACTTAATACTGCAATCCTGTGTACATTCTGTCGTCTTCACAAATGGATACAACTCCACGAAAACGGTCTAAAATTATAACATTAGCAGAGCATTCTTCTATGACACAGAGGCAAATTGCTGCAGAATGTCACATCGGTTTGGCTACTGTTAATTCGATCATAAAACGATACAGGGAGACTGGATCCATTACACCCCAGAAAAAAGGAAACTGTGGCCGGAAAAGGAAGACTTCACCTGCAGATGATCGTTTAATTGTCAGGAAAAGTAAATTAAATCCTAGACTAACTGCTGCCGACTTAACCCGCGAGTTAATGGCTACCACTGGGGTGAATATTCACTTCACAACAGTGCGGCATAGGCTTTTGGAAGCTGGACGAAGGGCTCGTCAGCCTATTAAGAAGCAACTGCTAACCCCTGTTATGTGCAAAAAACGCTTAATGTGGGCAAAATTACACCAACACTGGACAGTGAATGACTGGAAGAGGTCCACGGCCACGGCCACCGTGTTTCTTACGTACGGAAAGGATCCGAAAAAGTAACAGCAGCTCATCTCCAACAAGCACCCAAATACCCCCTAAAGTAATGTTTTGGGGTTGTTTTACACATGAAGGGCCTGGAGCATTAATACCTATCAAGGGAATGATGAATTCTGACAAATATATTCACTTATTGGAAACCAGAATCGTACCCCAGCTGCAAAAATCATTTCCGGATGGCAGAGGTGTGTTCCAACAAGACCTGGCACCATGCCATACGTCTCGAAAAACTACAGAATTCTTCAACAAGAAGAATATTCAGGTACTCCCCTGGCCAGGCAACTCACCCGATATCAACCCCATTGAGTACTTGTGGTCAATTTGCAAAAGAAGAATGCAAAAAATGGATTGTTCTACAAAGGAGAAGATGATTTCTGCCCTCATTGGTGTATGGTTTCGCGATGAAGAAATGAAGAATATTTGTGGGAAATTAGTGGAATCCATGCCAAATCGTCTCAGAGCTGTTATTAGGAACAAGGGAGGCCACATAGATTACTGAGGTATGTCTTAGATCATTTTTTTATCCCGTTTGAGTGTTTTTGCATAAGTAAGTTAATTTCGTTGTTCGGATTAATTTGCACGCTACTGTATTTCTGTCTTTATATTTCCCACATTTATTAATCACTCCCATTTGTGTACGAATAATAATTTTTCATTAAACTAAAATCAGATTAATATTTTGTTATGTTTTACACATTAGAAAAAAACATTTCCACGAATCTTCTCTAAGTTTATCTGATACCGAAATCACAGATCTACAACTGTTTTAACACAGCCCAGAGTATATAAAGATATAAATTACTGAAATAAAGAAGCATCAAAATACATTACTATCCATTTCAGTATTTTAAGATGGAACATTTTTCTGCATACCACTCGAGGATATTGTAAAAAAAGTTACAACATTGCCTCCTTACGAAAGTTCCATAAATGCCATCCACAATGCATTTGCTAGCTAAATAACTTCATTTGTTCATTCGTGGTCCAAGTTATGCTTCCACTACAACATTGATCAAATGGAATGCGCAACCTATGCTTATTTGACGAATCTAACCTCATTTGTTTTCATATTTTAAGAGGTTATGTACATCGCATCATTTCCTGAAAGAAATCACCCAGCCATCTGGAATGTCTTCTCTTTATATAGACCATGGATACAATAACTGGAAAATCTTGACAATTTTTTTCATCACAATATTTGCTGTAACTTCTTATGGTGAGAAATTCAGCGATGTGGACTGAGAATCTACTGCTTATGGTAGGAACAACAAAATACTTACAGTGGCATAGGATAAGTTGCAACTATGTCATCATTTGACATGTCTATAACCAAAAGTTCTTGTTTCATGTAGATGTTGTCCCACTGTATTGCCAGCAGGAATTGCGACCCCACAGCCACGAGATCAATGTCTGCACACTGCAGGGCCAGCTCTTTGAGAACTCTTCCTGAACTCCAGTCTGTTATCATAATTGTGCCACCCTCCTTGACATAGACGAGCTTCTTATTGTGAACAAAGAATCTGTGCTTGAGGGCACCTGATGGAAAGCTGGGCTCCGACTGCTCCATTCGGTTGGCTTGTGTCAGCCAGCTAAATTTCTCTATGTTCACGTCATCTGCAACGAGCAGAGTGTATGTAAGTGTGGGTACACTTGATGGCAACATTGCAACCTGCGACAGAGGCCTCGTTCTTGTTACAGTCCACAGAAGAGTTCCCGCATACAGATTCCACACTCTGGCAGTTCTGGAAAGAAAAGTGGTTGAATTACATATGGTTACAGGCAAAGCCAGAACTTTTCATGTGGATGTGCCAAAGATAATTCAACCCCAATCCCACCATAACAGTTCCTTGTGTATTGATATGCCAGATGACAAATGAAAACCTGTGAATTCTGACCAGGAAAAATTATTTCTGTGAAGATTGTTGCATCGTAGTAGAAAGAAGGAAACAGGCAAAATTGAAATTCTTACAGGATCCAGTTGAGGAGAAGAGAGATAATTATTTCAATGAAAGGCGGGAAGCAAGTCGTACACTTAGGAATAAAAAGAGAGGTTACTTGAAGGAAAAACTGAATGAGGTAGAAACAAATAGTAAGAATAAAAACATTCGAGATTTATATAAGGGTATAAAGGAATTTAAGAACGGATATCAGCCAAGGGTAAACGTGATCAAGGATGAGAATGGTGACTTGCTTGCAGACTCTCCATCAATCCTAAACAGATGGAAAAACTATTTTGCACAACTACTAAATGTACATAGTCCAAATAGAAATGATCGGGACAAAATTGAAATACAAACTGCTGAGCCATTTATACCCGAACCCACGATTTCAGAAGTCGAAATTGCGATAGAAAATCTGAAAAAGTACACGTCTCCAGGTATCGATCAAATTCCAGCAGAATTAATACAAGAGGGTGGAAGTGCATTATATAGCGAAATTTATAAACTTGTACTTGCTATTTGGGAAAAGGAAATTGTACCAGAACAATGGAAGGACTCCATAATTGTACCTAGTTTTAAAAAGGGGGACAAAACCAACTGTGGTAATTTTCGAGGAATATCACTTTTGTTGACGTACAAAATTTTGTCCAATATTCTTTTGAGAAGATTAACTCCGTACGTAGATGAAATTATTGGGGATCATCAGTGCGGTTTTCGGTGTAATAGATCGACTATTGATCAGATTTTTTGTATTCTACAGATAATGGAGATAAAATGGGAGTATAAGGGTACAGTACATCAGTTATTCATAGATTTCAAAAAGGTATATGACATGGTTAAGAGGGAAGTATTATATGATATTCTTATTGAATTTGGTATTCCCAAGAAACTAGTTCGATTAATTAAAATGTGTCTCAGTGAAACATACAGCAGAGTCCGTATAGGTCAGTTTCTATCTGATGCTTTTCCAATTCACTGCGGGCTAAAGCAGGGAGATGCACTATCACCTTTACTTTTTAACTTCGCTCTAGAATATGCCATTAGGAAAGTTCAGGATAACAGGCAGGGTTTGGAATTGAACAGGTTACATCAGCTTGTCTATGCAGATGACGTGAATATGTTAGAAGAAAATACACAAACGATTAGGGAAAACACGGAAATTTTACTTGAAGCAAGTAAAGCGATCAGTTTGGAAGTAAATCCCGAAAAGACAAAGTATATGATTATGTCTCGTGACCAGAATATTGTACGAAATGGAAATATAAAAATTGGAGATTTATCCTTCGAAGAGGTGGAAAAATTCAAATATCTTGGAGCAACAGTAACAAATATAAATGACACTCGGGAGGAAATTAAACGCAGAATAAATATGGGAAATGCGTGTTATTATTCGGTTGAGAAGCTCTTATCATCCAGTCTGCTGTCCAAAAATCTGAAAGTTAGAATTTATAAAACAGTTATATTACCGGTTGTTCTGTGTGGTTGTGAAACTTGGACTCTCACTCTGAGAGAGGAACATAGGTTAAGGGTGTTTGAGAATAAGGTGCTTAGGAAAATATTTCGGGCTAAGCGGGATGAAGTTACAGGAGAATGGAGAAAGTTACACAACACAGAACTGCACGCATTGTATTCTTCACCTGACATAATTAGGAACATTAAATCCAGACGTTTGAGATGGGCAGGGCATGTAGCACGTATGGGCGAATCCAGAAATGCATATAGAGTGTTAGTTGGGAGACCGGAGGGAAAAATACCTTTGGGGAGGCCGAGACGTAGATGGGAGGATAATATTAAAATTGATTTGAGGGAGGTGGGGTATGATGATAGAGACTGGATTAATCTTGCACAGGATAGGGACCGCTGGCGGGCTTGTGTGAGGGCGGCAATGAACCTTCGGGTTCCTTAAAAGCCATTTGTAAGTAAGTAAGTAAGAAACAGCACGATCTAACACTTCATTAGGGTCTTTCATAAGAAACTAATCACTCGAAAAATCGACTAATTTTTACGAGTTTTGGCTATGTTATACATCTCTCCTAGTAAGATCCTTTCCTGGTGCCGTACACTCAATTTGGTTACATGTTTTCCCACTAGAAGTCTCCACTTTTCTATTTAGGGATGAATGAAATAACACTATGAAATTTAACACTTGTTAGTGTCAAAAAACCACATATTAAGATAAATTGCGATGAACTTACACTTATTCTAATTATGGTTCACAGCTCTCAACATGTCTGCTGCCTCGAAGATGCACAAATCCAGCGATGGACCACCTCCTCGTGCACTCTCGAGAGCATTTCAGGAGTAACCATCTGTATTGTGTACACAATCCTTTTCGTGAATTCTGGGATGGTGCGAGGCTTATCTGCAAACACACGATCCTTAACAAATCCCCATAAAAGAAATCCAAGGAGTTAAGTCTGGAGATCATTGCAGCTAAGCAATTGGACCTGTTAGGAAACACTTCTTCAACCAAGGTTCGAACATAGGGTTGCCAGATGTATGGTTTTAGCTCTTTTTATTCCGTGTACAGCGTGAGTCTTGAACCATATGCCAAATGTTCTATTTTCAAATTCCAAATCCTGTGCATAGTACCTACATCACATTTGCAGTGTGTGTGGCTAACGAAAAAGATTGGCTATGGCCCGAATCGGAGTCGCATGGTTATCTTGGTCTAGTCAAGGCCATCATGACAATCACCTAATATAAAACATGTTCAAAGTTCTTAAAAAAAAATACTATATTAAACACATGTTAAATGTGCATTTATATTATAATTATAAACTTATTCAATGTTGGCCATGTTATGACTAAGAATGTGACGTCACTATGACGCGAATTGAAGTCACGTGGTTATCTTGGTCTAGTCAAGACCATCGTGACAATCGCCTAATATAAATACATCTTCAAAGTTCTAAAAAACAAAGGAATTGCTATATTAAACTCATGATAAACGTATATTTATATATGTTTTTTTTCTAAGAAACCGAATGTGGATGAAAGATGTTCCTAATTTCCCATCTCAAAATCTGGCAACCCTGTTCGAACATCTCACGCCACTCATTTGTTATACTAATGCAAACACGCATGAAATAGAAATAGCGCTTTCTGGTGGACACATTTGTGACTAGATCGACTTCTGGCACCAGGAAAGGTTCTTACTAGTAGAGATGTACAGTGTAACCAAAAATCATAAAAATTAGTCAATTTTTCGAGTGATCAGTTACTTAATATAGACCCTGTATATATTTATTTATGGAAGACAAACTAGTAAACGAAAACACAGCTTATCCCGAGATATCAAAGAATGTTTGAGAAAATTGCTGAACTTTTCCTGACATCTTATACAGAGTGTGCACAATCACATTCTGTAGCTATGTACATCTCTGATGTGGTGCAGCAATGTTAAAATTTGTAAATTACAATACTAACTGCCTTAATTGTTTTAGTTATTTATGGCTTTTAAGGAAGCCAGAGGTTCACTGCCACCCTCACATAAGCCCGCCATCGGTCCCTATCCTATGCAAGATTAATCCAGTCTCTACCTTCATATCCCACCTCCCTCAAATCCATTTTAATATTATCCTCCAATCTACGTCTCGGCCTTCCCAAGGGTTTTTTTCCTCTGGCCTTCCAAACTAACACTCTATGCATTTCTGGATTCGCCCATACGTGCTACATGTCCTGCCCCTCTCAAAAGTCTGGATTTAATGTATCTAATTATGTCAGGTGAAGAATACAATGCGTGCAGTTCTGCATTTTGTAACTTTCTCCATTCTCCTGTAACTTCATCCCTCTTAGCCCCAAATATTTTCCTAAGAACCTTATTCTCAAACACACTTAATCTCTCTTCCTCTCTCAAAGTAGAGTCCAAGTTTCACAACCATACAGAACAACCGGTAATATAACCATTTTATAAATTCTAACTTGCAGATTTTTTTGACAGCAGACTACTGGGTGTTCATTTCAAAGTGTGTCATGACGTCACTGTTGTGAGTTAGCGATTTGAAGAGAGTTTCAGCTTTTATGTCAGAGAAGTTGCCTATTCAAGGCGTTCAATCTGAACTTGAGAACGTGTACGGTATAACTTGAACGTCGTAGCAACAGATGGTGGTCTGTATGGTCTGTGTGCTACCATAACCTCTTTCGAACTGTGTTTTGCGCGGGCAAGTCGTACGCAGGGTATTTGTTATCATCGGTTGCGTACGGTAACATTCCACAGTACAAATCAAACGCTCCGTGTCCATGTTGACCATCGAAGTTAATGTCAACAAATACGTAAGTAATCGTCTTAACTCTCTCCACAAATCCCGACAGTAAGAAAAAAACTCACCTCAGTACGTGTTTCCAAACAGTTCACATTCCTGTCACTATAGGTGTTACCATATGTATCGGTAAGTACTCTTCAGAATGAACGCCGTACTTGCTAGGCAATTTCTCTGGCACATAAGTAATACCCGTCTGTGGAAGTGTAGGAAGATTGAATTCTCTAGGCTCTACGACTAGCCACATGACGGCATGCAGCGAGCCATGACACACTTTGAACTGAACACGCAGTAGATGACAAAAGCTTCTCAACCGAATAATAACAGGCATTTCCCATATTTATTCAGCGTTTAATTTCCTTATGTTTTGTAAATGATATGTCAAGAAACATTTATGAAAACGTGATAAAATTACTGAACTAATGAGAAAGGTGTAAGTAAAACTTATGTGTTTGTCTGGTGGCTCGGTAGTTCAGTTTATAGAGCATCTGGTTACGGTTCTTGGTTCAATCCCGGATATTGGCGTGATTTTTCTCGTTGCTAAAACTAGAACGTCTCCGGGGTCCTGTCAAATTGAGCACCTACCAGATCTTTTCCAGGCAGGGGTAAAATACAGTGAGTGTGATGCCCACTACACAATCTTATTCCACTTAAACACAAACTTACTACGCACTTGGTCAGTAATTGAGACCAATTCAGACATGACTTCTTGTAAATAGTTCTCTTCATCTATTGCAAAATATTTCAATGCCCTATAATTTCATCACTATATAATTTTATTATTTAGGTTTAATTTGTACTTCAGTAAAAAAAATCTTTCTTTGTTCCTAACTTCCACAATAAATTATCTAGTCTTTATTAATCAGGTAATATTTTCATACTTCGATTTTTATTGTAACTGTAAATTTAATGTTAATTATAATTGTATTCTTCATATTGTAGTTGTAATCTCCTGGTAGAGGGGAAGGGAAGGCCTGATGGGCTTATCTCTACCAGGTTAAATAAATATATACTATACTATATACAGCACACCCACCTGTCTGTACTGCCACTACACAGTAGACCCAGTTTACAGCTGATAGCTAAGCTTGTGACAGTGTTTGTATGTCCGTGGTACTCCAGAAGTTGTTCATTGCAGACTTGCTTTTCGGTCCTTAGTTTCCAAGTGTTTATATATCCATTATGACGACCCATACCCAGTACTTCACCATCTTCAGATACAGCTAAACACGACAGTTTATATGGTACAGAAAACAAGCCCACAGACTGCAGGTCTGCAATCTTCCAAATCTGGACTTGGTTGTGGATTCCTGCAAAATGACAGACACTCTAAGATGATGATGATAATGATAGTAATAATAATAATAATAATAATAATAATAATAATAATAATAATAATAGTAGTAATAATAATAATAATAATAATAATAATAGTAATAATAATAATAATAATATGATAACCAACAAAGTTGTTTTTTTTTGGGGGGGGGAGAAAGAGTGATAAACTTTTCACTGTCATTTAGAAATAGAATCCTTTTTGCATGCTGTAAAGAAATGACGTAGGAAACATGAAGAAACAATCCACAATGTTATTACAAATGCGACACTGAAGTAACAAATATTATTTGACTGTTTATACCAGTAGTGTCAGAGTTGCAAGCTCCGAAACCGGTTGTGGTGCTAGAGACGTCCAGTCTGAGCGTGAACTTGCTTATGTCCGTAGAAGCACCGGAGCTCGCAAAGAGTTATAGTGGAGCGCTCCGCTCCGTTTAGGCTGTGTCTGACAGCGCTGGTTTATACTGACAATGTCCAATATTTAGAATAAGAAATCCTGTATATTTCTGCTGACAAGTTGTTTTGAATTGACTGATGCTTTTCAAAGAAATTATGAAGTCCATCTTGAATCTTGCGCACACTACTTTTAACACTTAAATAAGATAAAATGGCAGACTTACTAGTGTTAATTATACAAGCACGTGTGGGTTAGGGCCTACAGCTGTTTCGGTGTATACTATACACCATCATCAGAGCCTTTAGTAGGCCAGACGTGCTTATATAATTAACACTAGTAAGTCTGCCATTGTATCAATCAAATTATGAAGCTACCATTCTTAACACAATAACTAGATTTATTCAGGGTCGGCATATGTTGATTCATTCTGCAACAATGGAGAATGAATCTTGCTTTATAACAACTTTTGGGGAGTCTAAATGGATTTTAAATTCATAGCATTAACAGTAATTATTATTGTCTTTGAAATATATGCCGCGTGTATTTTATAGATGAATTTGACAAGTAATATTCCCAAAACTTATCTCCACCCCATCTTAAATTCCTAACTACACCACTGGTGTAAAATTACGGCTTTATATCCTTCGAGAGAAAATCATACAAATACTTTTTCTCGCCTTTAAAATCCATTGCATTGTATTCAGTTGGGTTTGAGCCCACAAACCTCGAATCCAATGGTAAACGTGGGAGGTCACTTGACCATGTAGATAACTCTTACTCAGAATTTCTAGAATCTTTTATGAGCTCTATCAATACAATATCAGTAAACGCATACCTGCAATCAGATACCCATTACTATACGCTAGTCCTCTGATAGCTGATCCCCGAAAAGTCTCCGGAACATGATTAAAGTGTTGAAATGCCCTTCCTTGTTTGAGGTGATACAACTGTCGTCTGTGGGCAAGATAATGTTTCTTCCAATCGTCAGTTTCACATGGTAGCACATGACAATTCAAACGACGACACATGCAGTGCCATACAGTATGCAGGGAAGAAATTATCCTGAAACAAAATTAAATTTCTGTGAAAGAGTGTGCCCGGGTTAAAATCCTGGTTAGGGAAAGTTACCTGGTTAGGGTTTTTTCTGGGGTTTTCCCTCAACCAATTGAAGTAGAATTGCTAGATAACTTTCAGTGTTGGCTCTGGGATTCATTTCGCCATCATTAATTCACATATCATCATCATCATCCTTACCATAGCCCGGGTTCAGTTCATGGTGCAGCATACTGAACTTGTACAAGAGCGCGGCCGTTAGGTTACCCAATCATTCACAGAATAACCCTCAGGAGAAAAATAAAAAAAATGGATACTTCACATAACAATCATGTTATTAATAAGCTACCTCCTGATGCAGTCAATATAAATTATTTTAATTTGTTCAAAAGGAATTGGAAACTTTATTTATGTGAAAGAATATATTATATGCTAGGTTTATGTTATGTATTGCAAAAAGATTTAAATAAAACTATGAACTAATGCAAGATTTAAGGGACTTATTTTTTTAATGTAAAATAATAATAGTAATAATAATAATAATAATAATAATAATAATAATAATAATAATAATAATAATAATAATACATAGGTAACTGTATGCATACTATATATTCACACCATACTTATTTGCACTCAGAACTCTTATTTTCGATTTTATTAAGGTAATTTTTAAGTTTATGAATACAGACAAACTAAAACCACAATAATCGAAACTAAACTTTATATTATTTGAGTAATAAATTTAAAATGACATTTTTATACATAGGTCTGTGGATAAGTAGGATTAAATTGTTAAAATAATAAGTACTGAAATTAAAATTATCATTATCCTGAAATAGTTGCTCCAATTTAATATTTAGTAAAATAAATTTATTTTAAAAATGAAATGCTTCTACTTTATCACTTTTACTTATCATCAAATACCGGTATTTAAATTTTGTGAATGAAGAAATGCAGATTATATGCAAGTCAAAATACAGTGAATAAAGAGAATTGGAAAAGAAGCTATTATGAAAGAAGTTACAGGCCCTTTACACACACTAATGAAAAATTCAGTAGGTTGTATGTCCTCAAACCTGTAATATGGAAAATAATTTTAAAAAATTGCTGTAGGGGAATAATTGTATTAAAATTAGTAACATTTAGAACCCAATTCCCTTTCCTTTATTTACTATAAGTGATAATTTGTACAGTACAGTTTTATTTCATATTTAAGAAAATATGTTTATGTATTTCAAGGGTCCAAGGAAAGAATATGCAAAGTTACTTTTCGTACATTTTACAGAGAGCATATCTTAACTTTAATACACTACCAAGACATTTAGTTTAATTTGTCATGTGACAATGCAGGCTTTTTGCCATTCTGATCCACTACAAAGCTAGTTCACTTTATGAGCTAGTAGATAGGACCAAAAAAAAAAAAAATAAAATAAACAAAAAGTGATGTAGCATGTTCTTTCACTGGACCCTTAATTTGCGTAAGAAGAATAAAAACATTAAAATAATTAAAGTCGTTTTTCATCCTCATGTTCTCTTCACTTTTGCATGCAATAAAATAAAATTATATCCAAAATGAATTAATTCTTATTGATTTCAATTTTAATTTTATTAATGAGAAAATTAAATCTACATTTAGTCGGTGATATTTATTAAAAGGACACAAATAACTGCGTTGTGTAATACCATATACCGTAGTTAACACTAATTTTTTTGTAATGCTCTCTATTCTAAAACATACTTGTTCCATTGTGTACTGACACAGCATGCTTTTAAAAGAGTGTCACCATCCAAGTATTTGCACACTATTTCCTGCAACTCTATAGGCAGAGTCTCGAAGGAACACATAATGACTTATTGAGATCTAGTACGTTTGTGGTGCCGTTTATATTTAGTTTCAAGCAGTTCCAAATGACCACTCACTCCTACACTACTATTCTTTGCACAAACATTGATCCTTAATGTGGGTTTTTTCCAATGTACTATGATCTAGGTTAACATCAGTCATCGCAGAGTTTTTTTATATGAAGTTTACAGAAAAATATTTAGACAATGTAAAAATTTAATTTCGAAATTTACGTTTTCAGGATTTAAAGTAAAATCAAATATTTTAATATACAACAGTCTGTATACAACACAAGTTTCCTCATGCAAAAGTTATGTACGCGATTATATGGCAATTTTTATTTGAAACACCATACTTTTTTACTTTAAACTTATTTATGGTGAAGCTGGAATAACATTATTAGCTCGAAAATAGTTCTGATTATTTTACACTTTTAAATGAAAAAACGTGGGAACATTCAGCAGCCTATATTGAAGGCCATGGATTGCCATGTTTTGTTTTGTTTTGTTTTTTGTGACTAAATTCAGATTTAATAAATTCGTATTACTTTCTAAATAGTAATTTATTAGAATTGTACTTATCGCATAAAACATTATGGATCCACATTAACACAAATATTTATTTCAAATAAACCAATCATTCTTGGTCTATAGACCCGGGTTAATAGACGAAAAAAATTAAAAGCAGAACATTTTATCTGAAAAAGTAGGATTTTCCACACAAAAAAAATAACGTAACACATGACATGATGCTTGTATTTAATATTTTATATACCGGTATTAAGGTAAATAGGAAATATTGGAGAATACTGGGTTCGCAATGAAAGACCTGCCATTTGGGCAGAAAACTTTGAATGCAAATGAATTAATAATAAGGTAAATTGTTAATCTTAGTATACAGCAAAATTAATATAAAACACTGTTGCCTGATATAGATCAAAATATGGCGCCGAATCCAGGGGGGCAGCGAGGACTGTTGCCCCGTGGTTATTTAGTAAGTCTATGGTTGCCCCTGCGCTCGTTTGGATAATGGGGGGCGATCAAGTCCTTGATTGTAAATTCGCTAGTCGGCCATCACAGCCGTAAGCGGATGGAACCAAAATAAAATTGCAATGAAAAAGAAAGAACTCGGAAGATGAAGGAGTAGAAAAAAAAGGAACAAACTATTTTAAGAAACTTTTAAGAAAGTAAACCTGCTAATGGCATATTTCGTCCGATTTCGTCAGCCAGAGGGTCTATTCAGCCGTCGAACCCGGTTTCTTTCGTGAAAAACCGATAGGCTATCGAAATGTTAATTTATATTTCTCTGATTTTTCCTTTTTTGTGTGTTTATAATTTATATTATTCATTTTTGTTTGTTTGTTTTTGTTTGATTTGTGTGCTTACTATTTTACTTGTTTTGTAAAGTGGTCAGATGTGGTCTCTGGTTACTCTATTCTCTTTGGCGAGTAAACCTGCTTCAGTTTTCTTGCTACATGTATGGTTTCCCTTTCCGTTTTGTATGTTCGTCATCGCTGAAAATCCTTCTCACAAACTTGGACGCCGTGGAAGGTAGAAGTTCGATGTAGTTAAATCGAAGGAATCGCCATTATCCAATAATAAAAATCACTTTAGGAAAAGTGTTTTAGTAGCAGTAATATGAGAGCAAAGGTACGTATTACTTAGTTTTGCGAAAGTATAAGGAATATTCTTTGTATGGAATGTAATATGTAATACCATGTGTGGTAACATCATGGTTTTTTACTTTAATCGTATTTTACTTTGTGGGTATAGGAAGCGTATAATAATCTTAGTTCAAGTTTACAGACAGCCTACACAGTGATAAGACATTTTAAAACGATCAGATAATTATTTTTCATAATTTTTCAGGATAGCCAATGATTCATGTGTGTATCTTTTGTTAGGCAGTTTGTAGGTCTTTCAGCTTAAATATAGTTATAGATATATAATCTGGGCTCCCCATAATCTGTATTTCCTGGCCGCTACGAACGCCGAGTGTCCGCAATTTGTATAACTTTGCAACTTTTCGGTACCGAGTTCCATAGTATAAATTCAAGGTTAGTTTTTGTATGTTTATGTTCTTTGCTAATTGTTGCTAACAAACGGGGCGTAGCGTATAGTTTTCATGGCAACAGCGCTGTGTCTGGGTATTTTAATCTGGGAAGCCTTTAATCTTTCGGTGTGTGAGAGTTTGCACTGAAATGTTAAAATTGACAACTACGAGATCCTACAGACGCAGGCCTATCTCTATAGGTTACTAGTACGGTATGTTTCAGCCCAGTTAGGAATGAATTGGGGAAACTCTTCACTTAGTTAAATTGCTGAATAAACTCCAGAACATGGATTGCACCCTTTCCCTCTTACTTCAAAATTCCAACCTTGTGCACACAAAATAAATTAGTGGCACTGAAAAGTGCCTTTTTGTAAATATAATGATGCGCATTCGACAAACGCAGACAAATCTGCTCTTTGTAGTATTTTAAGACATAATTTGGTAGGTGCAATCCGGAGTTGAATAACCTGTTCAATAGCTATTAACGTATGCCCCAAATATTTTATAGGACGACCACGTGTTCATTATCGATGGGAGTTTAAGCCCTCCCAAAGGAATCCCCCCCCCCCCGTCCAAGTAGTACTGTGGTGACCACATGAACCGCATTTGCTTTATAAGACTTGTGGAAGAAATGAGTTTACACCGCTGTAGAAGTATTTGTGCGGATATATTACCCTGCTACTAGCTTCCTAAAAATGCGCATTAGGTCCAAATTTACTATAAACATTCAGCCGCAACTCGTAGTAGTAAGAATTTAGATTGCATGGATTTGGAGCGTTTTATAATACGCGACACTGAAGTTATTTTAAAGGTTCGTTCCAACAAGCGGTTCATGGATCAGTTCATGCACGGTTCCTGTACCATCTTATGCGCATGCGCTAGTTGAGCATCTGCTATGGGATTGAAACTGGACTGGACGCTGTTGGAACGCTTTCGCGGATCGTTATGTACTAAATCCAGAGATGCTATAACTGTGATCATCTTTGCTAAGAACGGGATGCTTAATTATTGCCGTTTTGCAGCTAATTCTAATTGTAGAAAATATAATTTCGATCATTTTCTTTAAAAAGATGACAAAAAATATGGAAGGCAAGGATTCCGATAATTCAACGTCGTGTACTGGAGACTCTCATCTAAAAATAGTTCTTTTTAAATTATTTTTTAATTATTAATGTATGTACGTTATTTATTATACTTTTAATCAAAGCTGCATGTTGAAATTGTAATTAACTGTTTCAATACCCAAATAATTTCCATTCCCTTTCTTTTTGGCGAAAATTTAAATTAAATCTCTAGTTTTATTATTCGTCTGTACTGTCACTTTTCATCTTTAACCTCAGTGATGTGAACAGTCGATCATGTCTTTCTTCAGTATCCAGGAGACGTTGGTGAGCTTATGCGCATGCGCGTCTTGCGTACTCTTCCGTACGTACCTCAATCCACGGACTATTTCTGACCGTTCCGAACCCGTGTCAAAAGCTTGTTGGAACGCCCGACTGCAGTACATGTTTCCGGTTCAGGACTGGTTCGGATTGTGTTGGAACACTTTTTCTGTACTGCGCATGCTCACGATGGTTACGGACGGTTCCTGACTGTTGTTGGAACGAACCTTAAGTCTACACCTGTGGAGTAACGGTTAGCGCGTCTGGCCGTGAAACCAGGTGGCCCGGGTTCGAATCCCGGTCGGGGCAAGTTACCTGGTTGAGGTTTTTTCCGGGGTTTTCCCTCGACCCAATATGAGCAAATGCTGGGTAACTATCGGTGCTGGACCCCGGACTCATTTCACCGGCATTATCACCATAAGAAAAAATGATCTAAATTTTCAGAGGAAAAATGGTTTGGAATGTGAAGAATTCGTATAGGACGTCATTTGACTTGAAAACAGAAAATATGTGAAAATTGGAACGTAAAAGTAATTAACACGTGAAATAAAAAGAGGTTAAAATTTGGATCAACTTCGCTAAGAAAATAAGCTTCATTTGAAATATGCACCAACTCGGAAACGTGGATAATAGCAGCAGATTTAATCCGAAATTAGATATAGGCCTAAAAAGATACCTGTATTTTGAAATTAAAACTTCGTCAGGATTGGGTGTGTTGAACTTCCATTTTGTTTTGGTAGTACATATGTAATATCGGTATGGATCACTACTTAGAGTTGCTGTATTCTGACGTGGTGCTGTATCTCATACGCCATATTTTATAATTGTAATTTGGAATTTGATGTATATTCTAATTTGTGGTGTTTGTCTGTTCTAGTGGAGGAAGAAGAGAATGCGAAGGCTTAAGCGGAAGAGGAGGAAGATGAGGGCGAGGTCCAAGTAGACTGTGATCCCTCTTTTTCAACTGTGAGTTCGTTGGAAATAATCCGGAGCACTCCAGAATTTCGTGATAATGTATTGACATGTAATTTAATGCATTTATACCCCAAAAATGGTGTAAAATTTGCAGAAGTTTTGTTGAGTAGGGGAAGGGTACTGTTCTCTCATGAGAAACCTCTTTAACATGGTAATGTGGAAGTTAGCGAGGCTGAATCTGAAAAAAAAAATCGTCAATAGAGGAAGTTATCCCCACTCTTGCCACATGCCAGCTGCTCTGTCAAGCGCACCGTAATGAAATGTGCTCACTTATTTAGCATAACAAAAAACCTAAATTACACCTATTAACTAGCTCAGTTCCGCCAAAATTAAATGTGCAATAGACACTCAACGTGGTAAAAATTACACGTATTAACTTGCTGCACTTACGTAAAATTAGGTGTGCATTCGACTGCCCTCACGTGATAACAATTATTTACATCAATAACAAATTTAAAATTACTGTACTTGGCACGGTACAACACATACCTCTGAAAGTAACACTATTGGAGACCCAAACTCGCTTCCTCACAGAATCTCCCCATTCAATGTAAGTACACTTAGCGGCAAAAAGAATGGGCCGGCCGACAGTTTCTAAGTTCCAGAGACATAACATTGCGCATGCTCGTCTCGTCAAAGCCGTAGTTCACTAGGTAACACATGATTAAACCATTTAAATTTGCTGTATTTTAAGAGTCTAAAATATGTAATAATATCGAATGGCGGGTTGATTCTAGATACACCAGGGCCCTTGAAGAGTGAAATAATAATAAAATTGATAAATACAAAATCACCCGGAGCGATTATGAACAGGAAAACCACGTATTATGTCGAACTGATATTAACAGTCACAGTAGTGTAAGTCGTTACAGCATTGATCATATGAACAAGTTGATAATAGTAGCTCAAGGTTCGAATCTCCCTTAATCTTCTTTTTTTTTTTTTTTTTTTTTATTACAAATTTGCCATCATATGTGTCTCGCAAAGCTATAATTATGTGGCGATATCTCTTAGAATATGCCCAAACTCTAATAAATAATAAACCTTCCTCTCTCTTTCAAGCAATACTGCTATCTGTTAATACAACAGAAAACGATATCCAGAAGGAACACTTCTTCCAGCAGGATAATCATCTGAT
Source organism: Periplaneta americana (assembly GCF_040183065.1). Classification (NCBI taxonomy): domain Eukaryota; kingdom Metazoa; phylum Arthropoda; class Insecta; order Blattodea; family Blattidae; genus Periplaneta; species Periplaneta americana. Next base: position 160,741,335 of record NC_091128.1, on the reverse strand, counting down.
ACACACCGCCAACCGGATTCAAAGATGGTTTACGAGGAGGCGTGATGTCGACCCAGTCGACTGGCCTCCAAATTCACCAGATATGAATGCGATTCAAAATTTGTGGGCTGCAGTCAAAAGAATCCTACGCTCTAATTGGGCAGAACAACTTCCCGTTCAGACACCTGAGGAATTGTGGGACAGAGTTCTAGATGCGTGGGAGGAGATGGCCAAGAATTTAGACCTGTTCCATAAACTTGTGGACTCCATGCCGCGCACAATGAGGGCAGTTGTGGACGAGATGCTAGTCCCCACCACAGGCCTTGTTTTGTTAAGATATTAAAAAATTGTTTGTTTTTGTTAATTTAATTATTTGTGTTTGATATGTGTCCGGTTTTTTTAGGATATGAAACAAGTATTTTTGTTTATACAGACCAGGTCTCAGCTATTAATAGCCCACAGTTGTTGGGCAATAATATTTTTACAAGGCAGGTATAACGAAGTTTGTTAATAAATGCCATTTCACATTTAAACCATTTAATCTATTTCGAAATGGATTCGGAACACCTCAAAATCTGTGCTTCAGTGGCTGACCATGATAATATCTTTGAAAAATATTGGAGTGCAAGAGGCCAAATGACTTTGTCAAACGCCTGGCATTAGAAAACAACATTTAAACTAATAAATTAAGTAAAAATTAAAATAAAAAATAATTTTACCATACCGGGAGGCGATCTCACAATCTCTGGTATGGATGTCAGACTTCTTACCACTGGGCCACACACTGCTTGTAAGGTTTACTATATTATAGACAGACGACTTTCAATGACACGACACCACAGCAATGCCTTGCAGTGGGTTACGTTTACACGAGTGAACCGTGCGATAGAACTTAGCATTTCTATCGATCAAGAGTCGGCCCATTCTTTTTGCCGCTAAGTGTACATTCATTTTCCCTATTTTCAGCATGTGTCTTGTGGTCTAAAGTGTTACTCATTAGTTATTTTATTTTGTTATCATTCGTTAATGATTAAATTAATTACTGTAAATATTGTAGTAAACTTGAATCTTTTCATAGGGGAATTGAAATATACTGAGAGGCCACAGGGGTAACAGTTTGAAAGCCGAGTACTGGTTCTAATCAATTGCATTGGTAGAATAATTAACATGGGGGCATGAGACAATAACTCAGCCTGCCATTATAATTTTACTTTCACTCATATCTCCCTACCGCAAAGAAAAATGAATAAGTTAAAACACGTGAAGAAATATTACATTGCTGCAATTTTTAATCAATGATGGAAAATCAAATCAAAAGATTCGTGTATCTAAATATAATTTGGTTTGGATTTTCAATTAGATATATTGACTGGATGAGAGTTCATGAGTGATGTATTCTCTTTGCCTCATATTTTTGTATGCGACAATGGACTGGGTTTCAGAATATAACTCATAAGGATGAGGGTAGGTTATGGGTTTTTTTTTTTTGGATGAATCCCATCAACATATTATTTTACATAAAATATATTATTTCTTAAATTAATAGTCTTTGCCTCTTTGAGAAGTCCTCTCGTACACTACCATGACATTCTGGAGCTGTTCTGTAACAATACGTGATTTCAGTAGTAAGACAAATATGAACATCATTTAACTTGTAGAAATGTTATATTTGTGGCTTCTGCTTACATGATATTTTTCTTTTCCATGTTTTCAGCACCACTGACATGTTGGGGGCCGTGTGAATGGATCCAGGCTGTATGAAACAGTTTTGCAATCTCAGAACTTGTGTTATTGTTAATTACTACCTTGGTGTTCCAATAAATGACAGTGGTTTATATATCCCAGTTGTTTAAATTGCATGTAGAATGGACAACCATATGCATATTAACAGCAGAGCCACAAGTATTTGTGCAATTTCATTCAAACTTTGTGTTGTACGAAGTTATCCTTTCCTTGCCCTCATACTTGTGAGAAATCTTTGCTAAATGCATATGGTTATGTTCTGAATTGATTCCTTACATTGTTTATCCTTTGTAGAGAATTGTTCATCTTTGGAGTTGGTTGAGGTTCATACTGGCTTTTGTTACTAAACGGTACTAGAGTGTGAATTGTATTAAAAAAATTGCATGAACTGATGTCCTATTTCAGATTTAACATTTGAAATGTTAGTAGAGATCGGACCAACTAGGAAACGTCATGTGAATGTGGAGATGTGGGAGTGAAAGTGCTGACTTCTCCTGAAGAAGCCTTTGTAACATGTACAGATCACCTCAAATATTTCTTTTTGCCTGAGTAACTGATCGGTCAGTTTGGCGTACTGCTTTTTAAAACCTTGAGATGGCTAGATTTATTACTTTGTATATTGTGTTACGTGCTGTCTCTTCTCACTTTATAGATCTCTTGGGTATGGAACAACAAGTTTTGATGGAGAAATCATTGCAATAAGTGAATGTCTCAGGAATCTTCTATGCTACATCAATAAATTTAAAAATTCAGTTATATTGTCAGACTCCAAAGCAGCTATTCTATCAATCGTCTCTAAACATACACCATCTCAAACAGCAGAAATAACTAAAATGCTCTCTTAATTAATATCACTCAATAAAAGAATTGTATTCCAATGGATACCATCCCATTGTGGAATCCTGGGAAACGAGAATGCGGATGCTTTAGCAAGCACTGCTACTTACAGGCCTGTTACTAAATCTACGTATTACTCTGTGAAGAGATTTATTAAATCTACATACTTAGACTTCAACAAACAAAATTTGATAACACAATCCCAAGGGAAAAAATGGAACACTCTGCATCAAAATCCACAGTTAATTCCCGATTTACCACGAAAATCGTCTGTAGCTGCATTTAGATTGGCAACTGGCCATGATTGTTTGGCCAAACACCTGCATAGAATTGGAATATATCAGTCCCCTAACTGCCCATTGTGCAACTCAAACCAAGAAATGGATTCGGAACACCTCAAAATCTGTGCTTCATTGGCTGACCATGATAATATCTTTGAAAAATATTGGAGTGCAAGAGGTCAAATGACTTTATTGTCAAATGCCTGGCATTAAAAAACAACATATTTTTATAAAAACAAAATGTAAAGAAACATGCATGTAAACTAAGCCCTATACTTTTAATACTCGTAGATAGGGATGTGATTTTGTGGCGATTATTTTACCTCTGTTTCGGTGCTTATTTCATCAGGATTTTGGCGAATATTTCGTGGAAATACAAACAGGTTAATACTTTGTGAAAGTATCAGGTCAGACTCAGAGTTATTTGTCTACTGTTGTATTCATTACACTTTTGGTAGGGAACATAGCATAGCTCGTCACCTGTCACATACACCCAATCTATGTACTCTAAACTCTTGTAAGTAATCACAGCTTTCTGCTATGAAGTTCAAGACCTCTGCATCGGGCAGAGGAACTAAAGGTAAACCAAAACACATACAGGATCTGGCAGAAAGGTGTTACATTTGTGGAACGATGTTTATGCCTTTGTCGTGCACTGTCTGTAACTGATATGGTGTCACAACAAAGTTCAGCAAATATTTATTGTCTTTAAACCACAAGGAAATACAATACATAAAGTTGGGATCATTTTTTTATTTTTTGTATTTCAGTACAAAAGGATTTTTAATTCGTATTTCACAGAACATAAAACATAATCAATGCACTTACGTATGATAAACATCTGACAGTTCATTCACTAAGCAAAACAATGTTTACAATGGATAAAACAAAAGTACTTCTCACTTCAGTCCATCTTTCTGCATGCTTGTGAAGCACCAATCTTGGTTACCTTCGTAAATACCTGATCAATTAGACGACACAACCTTTGCATCATTCATGGCTGGTCAAGCTACATTTGACAAGACTACGAAGAATTACAGTTTCTGCCATACTGAAGCAGTTTTCGAAACTAAATAACTATGACAATTTGGAATTGGACTTATGTTCTTGGCTGAAGTGATTTCAGGAATAACTTTCAGCAAAACTGATGTTATTACTTCAAATGGGATTTTATTTAATAAACAATTTTTATGTACAAAAACGAGTCAAGAAATCATTAGTCTAATAAACTACCATTTTTTAGTGTTATTTTTCGAATAAACGTAATATATCTCAATCTCCTGTCTGAATGTAACTATGATAACTGAAATAAAACAAATTCCACAGAAAGACAGATGTACAGTTACCCAAAGAAAGATTGGGTTGTGGAACATTAAAAATCCCAGATACGAGACACTGCATGACCAGAGACCCAGAGCACAGATACACAAGATAACGTACATGAGTTGTCTATTTGGTTTCTGTTGGAACTCGTTCCAGAACTTGAAAAACTGCAAGAAAATACCGTAGAATTTATTTTTTATGAAATGGACTTAGTGGAAAAGAGGTCCAGGCCACAAAAGTTTAATTTTGTAGAAACATTTTATTCCACCGAGATACTATCTTGAAGTTAACTTCTCCTCAACCTTCTCGACTTTTAATTCCATACGTCCATAAACAGCAACACGATCGTCCTATATATTGTAGCATATCATTTTGGGAACTACACCTGCATAAACTTGAAGATTGTCATGCCTTCTTTGTTATGTACACTTCCATGTTAATACAGTGTTATCAGCATATTCCACGACATCTTGGTAACATCATTTTGCTACACGTATTTTAATGGTATATTACTCAGACTGCCTTTTATACCAGTTTTTAATTTTTAACGATTGTGTTTAACTGGAATATCCTAAGTGTTCATTCTATGTTAATATATTTTAATATGACCTGAAGATGCCAAATTTATTGGTGAAAACGTTTGTCATAATTTGTAAATACTATTTCATGTAATAACATAAAGGTTCAATGCATGTAATATTGTTAAGTAATTGTAAGAACTTACACTATTTGATAGGTAGCAAAGAGTTTGATAGCTAAATGAAAGAAAAACTCTAATTTTTATTTTGTTTATAACAAAGAAAATAAACTATCCACAGATGTTTTATTTGTATTCCCCTTTGTAAATGAGATTTAGAACATTTTCAATTTATGGCTTTATTTTAACAATTAATTACAATTTAGATTTGACAGTGAGGGATTCCTAATTGGTATCACTTATGAGGTTCAGACCTGTCTTCGGATAGTTGACTAAACAAGTGAGGAGCATAGTATCAGAGTTAAACTCCTTTTTTTTTTTTTTGCGATTTCTCATAGAATTTTGTATGCTGAATGCGATTCTGGAACTGTTTAGGTTCAAAATCGGACAGAACAGAGCGAAAATAGCATTTAATTGTCTGCTTTACAATCAAAATGTAGAAAACTCCACTGTGGCTTAGTTTCAGTTTAGGACAATTCCTTCAGTAGCCAATGATGAGTCCAAATTCGTACCACATTTTCCCATCATGCATCGTGAATCCAACATGGCTGATTGTTTATATAATCGGTTTGTGGATGAATAAGTACTGTTTTACGTAAATCTGCTTTGAAACCGAGTTAGAAGAGACTTAGATTCAAAAATAGACAATTTCACTTTAAATATTGCTTTGTTTGGTTTAAAAAATAGACAACTCCTCTCTAAGGGGATGCGCTACTGAAAAATGACAGTTTTTGAAGAAATTTCATGTTTTTTTTTTTTTATTTTACTCTAAAAATATTTCACATACAAGCCATGCAAATATATATGTGAAATAAATCAAATTCTGATTTTTTGAGTTCCAAAAACGAAATTTTGAACATTACCCTTGCTTCATATGCTAAATTCCAATGCTCCATTACCACAACCTGTGTTTCAGCTATAATATGCATTATAAAAAACATAGAAAATTCTTGTTTTAGATTCCAAAAAACGGTTTCCAAAAATAAACGTGTTATTTTCAAATTATATTTTTTTAAAGAGTTATTTCTTGACTTAGATCATTCAAGTTTTCCTGATTAATTCATAATCACGTTCATAATATGCTGTTAAAATTTCAATACATTCTCTTAAAATGTAGAAATTAGAAAACAGTAGCGCATCCCCTTAAATATAGCTTCGTTTGGTTTCAAAAACAGACATTTCCATGACTTTGTTTCAGAGATGGACAAGTTCACTTTTTAAACTTAAATTGCGACCTATATATTAATTTTTATCACATTTTGAGACTGAAAAAATGTTTCTATGACCCATGAGAATGTTTAAAAAAATGTACATATAACGGTGACATTGGTTTCCAAGGATCTAGTTTTTCGCCTCTCCTGTAAAAAAAAGCAAAAGTGGAGTTGTCCAACTTTGATACCAAGCTCCTCAAGTGTCATTGTAAATAAAGCGACTTTTTAACAACAGCTCTGAAATTTAAAATATCTTCAAAAGCAAGCATTAAGGAATTTAACTACATTTTCAAGTATCAATTCCTGAAAATGAGAAGGAAGAAATAGGGACTTTTACCTTATGTTCAGAGAAACTGACAGCACTTATCTTATACTCTATGCAAGAAATAAGCTGATAAAATTTGCAAGTTATATTTTCACTCTGTGTATGTAATTTTGGGTTGGGGTAATTACTGTGTAAGGTATGCCTTATTTCTTGTTTTTATTTCACGTTAAATTGTCATTCTCTACACTAGGATACTAGTCATGTCTCATTCTAATAAACTACCATTATGATGCCAGACCAGCAAATATTGTGTGAATCACACAATACAACCCACTAAGAGTTGACCCATATTTTCTTTGAGGAAGAGTACATCATGATAAAAACCAGTCATTGCAGCAATAAAACCCTTTACAATTTATATTTGGAGAAAGTAAATTTGAACTTCGCTAGTTGTACTGAATTCAGTCATCTCATAAATAAAGGCTTATTGCCAACATAACCACAAAATATAACAGGAAATTTTTATTTAAATAAATACATATTATACTGTATGGATGAGTGAAGAATGCAGAAGAAGCTTTCTTTTATTCATGACAAATTAAATCAGTTTTCATAAGATAAATAAACAGTTCGATTGTGACAGACTGAAACAAAAATTTGACACTAGTTTTGAGGTTCACTTCACATATTTCTCCATGAACTTGCGATGGAACTCGGAACGTAAAGAGTCATTGATGAAGTGTTGATCCTTTTTCTTGTCTGGTTCTGACCGTGCACAATTCTTGAACACCACGTCGTCATCCCATCTACGTTTTACCTGTAAGGATATACCAAAACAAAGTTACATATTATGTTGGGTCTACATATCCTCATTTATTTTTAATACTTTACAACAACTTACCTTTAGATCTCCCTTCTGCACCTGTGATGCATAATTCAGCAGTGGGTTTCCACTCAGGATGTTTTCCATTCGAATTCTTTCTTCTTCTTGTCTCTTCTCAGTTTCCTGTGAAGGAAAGAAAAACATTAGAAACTTCCAACATATCATAATGAATTTTATGCTTGACCATGCCGAAATGATGTAATTGTACACCTGGTAGCAGTCCTTTAATGCATGTCATTAAAGTACACCTACTCATTAAAGTACAGGTGTTTTCAGCCACTGACAACTCAGCTTACAGATGTTCAGCCAATGACAAGTCAGCTTTGTACTGTTATAAAACCGCAAGTATCGATTATTCTCGGATATGCAATCGAAAGAGAATTAGCGAAAAGTCACGGAGGCTGGAAATCCAATATTGTCGCAGAAGGTTATGTTCTGTTACTATAATAATTAGCGTTAATTGTAAATAATATTCAAATAAATTCAATTTGTCATCTCGTTTTTCAATGTCGAATTCAATAATCAAGGTTATACCAAGTTTAACGGGATTACATCAAGGTCAATGACATTATTGTTCCTCGGAAAAAATCAATACTTTCACGTCTGTGCACATCTCACAATTCACGACCTAGAACAAGGTCACTTCCGATCTTGTCAGATACAAATAAAATGAATACATCTGAATAATTTCAAGTTAGAAATATAGTCGAGCATAAAAAAGTCGTATGAAACTCGCCTATAATGGTAATTAAGAAGCTCGTATGAAAATTATGAAACTCGCGCTCGTTTCATAAACATCCGTACTCGCTTCTTAATTACTATCATTATAGGCTCGTTGCATAATGTACTATTAATGAATTTCGTTTTATTGGTACTACCTCCCTTTAGAAATGGAATTCGACAATGCCGGAATTCCAAGAATCACTTAGCTCACAGTGGCTAGAGGCAAATATTGGAAACAACACCATGTTGATTCTGAATACTTACACGTTTGGCTTGCTCCATTGCTCGCTCCTTCTTGATCCGCTGCAACTCCGCTAGCAGCTGTGCTGTGTCATCATCACTGTCAGGATCATCTGAGTCATCCTCATCCAGAGGATCGTCTGCATCTAAACTGGCAGCGGGGACTTGGTCCAACTTGGGACGCTTGCTGCTGCATGGATACAAGCAATTTTACACTAAATTTCACACAAATTCCACAACAAACCTCCTTCATTTTCGCTAAAAAGTAACTATGTTAAATACTCTGTGTAGCAGAGTCAATTATACTGAGAACTAGTCACTGTTAAGGTGGGTGATTGCTGAAATTTCTACTTTCCACATTTTTCAAGCTACGTCCTTGATTTTTTGTGAGTCAATTATTTTCAGAGTTATTAAGAAAAATAACTTGGAAAAATTTGCATATTTCAAAATGAAATACATATTAGTTTGCTTATATCTTTACTACAAAAGGAGCAAAAAAAAAAAATTATAGTCACTGGACATCTAAAAATGAAAATTTTCCATTGCTACTAAATTTTGCATTCTTTTATTAAAAAAAAATATTCATTTAATCATAAAACCCATGCACTATTTTGTTAACTACAGTATATAGAACATGCAGTAAAAATGTCGTGTTCCTAGCATCAAAATTGTAAGAGCCTTTACACTTCAACCTGATGAAATGTGCTGAAAAAAAAAGTGTAAGAAAACAGCTTGTAAAATTTCCATGGAATTGATATTCAAGGATGCAGCCATTTATATACTGCGTAATTTTTATAAATAACAGATTGCTGTTTTTTTTTTCATAAGAAAACGAAAACGCGATTTTTGACTGAAAATGACCAAAATTTCACTTTCAGGAATAATTGACCAAAGGTCTTTGTAGCTATGGTAACTTAGTGTGCTGAAGGGAATCTGTGCCTATGAAGTTGGTCTTTCACAAGTAAAAAACAATATGAAATCACCAGGGAGAGTATGGATAATGCGGCAGACGAATGAACCATGTGTCAAAATGTTACTAATTAAACTTACATTACAATGAAAAAAGAGATTGTTAAAGTGAAATATATGAAAAACGAAAGTTATATATTTTACTGTGTCTTGTAACATATAAAACTAAAAGGTCAGTTTCATTATAAAGAGCTTATATATACTTCGTCTTATATCCTAAGAAAAGTGGTTACCCTTACTGTGACACGGCATCTGGAACACGCCTTTCACGTGCTCCACTCTTCTCTTTTTCACGTTCCTCTAACTCCTTACGGAAATCTCTGGAACGCAGTTCCTCTGAGGTCCCCTGGCCATGTTCTCTGCAAGAAAGTCACATTTTATTTGACAAGAGGGCCGTAGTTTTCACATGAAAATAGGGCAAAGTCTAGAATCCGAGTAATGACTGATGCCGTTTATTGCACTCACAAACTCACTCACATGCAGGTTAAACGTGACAAGTAAGCTTACAGTCCTGGCTTTTTCAGTTTAGGTTAGGTTTTGTTTTCTGGAACTACTTTCAGTTTGTTTACATGATTTTTGGGTTAGATTTCTTGAAGTGTGTAATGTGGGAATAACGGTGAACGAGCAACTATAACAATTCGAAGTATTAATATTCTCTCATAGTGCCTGAAACTCTCCAAAGAATACAACATACTAATTAAAAAATGTAGAGAACCTGATAAACCAGGATATTGGGAGTCTAGTACGGTCACATGAAAATATATTTGGTACGTTTCTCGGCAACTCTCCAACTACGAACTACATATACTTAAGAAGTTTACATGTATTTCTTCACTTTACCTGTATTTAAGCTTGTTGTGTGATGGTAGATCTCTACTGGAGTATTGTCTTGAAATTGCTGACAGGTCTTTCTCTCCGCGACCTTGTCCTCCCCGAGCTGGCTCAAATGTAGGTCTAGCTGCTGTAGTCATTTTTAGAGTTAAGATAACTTATGTTGTAACTTTAAATCAATAATTTACACATAACATTCCATCAACTCATTTATACATTGTTTATTCTCTCTGCACACCACTTCGCACCACTTCCTAGAGATGGAAAAAAAATCACTAGCAGCGATTTCTCACCGGTGATTAATAAATCACTTTCACTCCAGTGAGTGAGCTGTTCATTAACCAGTGAAACAGTGATCGAACTGTGATTTCACTGCAACATGCAACTACTGTCACGTATACTGTACATACAGTGATTAAACTCTCTCCTTGTTCTCAAAATATAGCAACCAACGAGTTAGAAAGAGAAGACAACTCGTTGATAGCAACAGACTGTGATATAGCTGAATCTCTTCCATTGCAGTCTTCTTCCATCTGTTGCACAAGTTTTGAACTGCTTGGCAAAATCCTTTACTGGCACCCAAGTTCATTGATCTAGGCTGGCACCTAGTGACCAAGAAAATAGACTTCCCTTCACCTTGAATGACGTCATTAGCGGGAAATTTTAATACCCGCGAAGGCCGCGAATTCAAAAGAACCAATATTTAGCCACTGGCGACAGTTTTGATTTGGTGAAATAAAGGACGCTAATTTGTATATCACATGTTCGTAATTCTATTGGATTTTCATTAGTCAATATGTATTAATACTATGCAAAACATATTAAAATATGCTAATTGTATGCTGTCATTACCTTAATATAAGCAAACTAATGTTAAAATATGCCAATATTCTGAAATAAAACTCCCTCATCCAAAACAAATTTCTGAAATGTCCACTCAAATTTCACTCACATATTTATGACAAATATAGCCTATGCAATTGCATTAACTTCCAATCTTCGGTAATTGTTGACTTACAAAGTTAATGTTGTGCAAAGAAATATTATTGTAGTAATTTCACTTAGTTAATTGTGTAAATATATGTTATTGTAGAGATTTCACCAAGTTCATTTTGTAAATAAATGTTACTGTAGTAATTTCTCCATAATTCTCCAGATTAACTGTACCACAGGTAGATAGATTTTTTAACGTTTATATACAAATAGTATGGAAAACAAATTAAAATATGCTTATTTTATGATATTATAGTATGCAAAACATTGTTCGAATATGTCAATATAATGAAATAAAATTCACTCGTCCAAAACAAAAATTCTTGAAATGTCTACTCAATAAATTTCACTTACGACATTTACATACAGATATGTAATTGCATGAATTTCTATCTCTGGTAATTATTTATGTAAATAAATTTTTTAAATAAATGTTGTTACAGTGATTTAACCGTAGTAATTATTATTGATTTCATGTTAATTTATGGTATGTTCTCCAGAAGAACTACACTCTCTTTACTATTTGCAACATAACCTGCGAGCGGTCCAGGATAATTACTAGAGAAATAGTTTCCTAGTATTGCGTCTTGGACCTGTCGAGTGTTATATTGGTAAGCAGTGGGAGGGAGGGCTACAACAGTGCATTAGAATATACAGGTAAGTATGAAACGATTTTTATGTTGAATATATTGCTACATAGGTCTACACGATAGCTGTTGTATTTATGGGAGCTAACTAAACCACGTGTACATCACAATATACATCTCACAGAAGCCAGTGAAGTCAAAGAAAATTGAGCCTTATTGAGTGTAGCTTTTCTGGAGAATTACTAATATTATTTGCAGTTTACTGTAGTAGTTTAACGATACTGTGGAATGTGGAAAAAATAAAAAGGACTGAGGCGAGGTTCGTTATGGTTAATATAAGAAAGTAAGCCTACTTTGTTCAATCACTCTTATCAGTTTATTTTAATCCTACCAAATGAAAATTACATATTTAATTTAAGTTAAATATTTTTTAAATTCCGCAAATATTTTCAACTAATTTGTCTGATTTCACTGTAACATTTTTTTCTAGACCACTTACGCTAAACTAGTGCTGAGGTAGTTCCCCTTTGTACTCCGCTTGTACACCTTGCATAGCCCATACTAATCCATGATGGGTTAGGTTAGTTTAAGCTTTTATTATTCCTTGCATATACGATTAACTGTATCTCCACAAACATACTCCCTCATAAATTCAATGATTTTCGCTTCCAAAATCACCTCAGCGCTAGTTTCATCTCAGCTAACACAACTTAATTTATACATTCAGGGCCAACCCAGCGCGAAAAGTATTTTCTCTCCACTGAATGTATCCATTTCTTATCCCTTCATTATTTTGAATTTGACACCAACGCATTTCACGATCATAATCACATTCACTAACAATTTCATTAAAAACAGTTGGAGTACTGGCATTTCGTAGTGAGAAATCACTCCATTCTCCAATCGCCGAATCGCCACCACTCACTAGATCACTGCACCAGTGATCAGCTGTTGCAAGACAGCTCGTCGTAATCACAGGCAGTTGAAAATCGCTTCAAATCACTGGATCACTACTTTAAATCACCGTGATTGAAAAAGAACTATCACTGCTTCACCGGTGAGTGAAAAATCACGTTTTACCCCATCACTACCACTTCCTCGCTTTCCTGTCGACAATCACACCGAAACACGACAAATCAGTGTAGCCAAATCTATTCTTGGAAACCCGCCGTGCGGAAATTGCTAAATTGAAATAGTGTAAATGTGAAAATAGAATATTTCGCCGCTGTGAAGGTTTATAAACGCTTAACCTCTATATAAACAATACAAATTTAATAGATTTTACCCACTACACAAAGAAATATAACGAATCTAGCGGGAAAACTGCTACAGTGGTGACACTGACACAATTTACCAGGGTTGTCGATCTTCACAAATTTACCTCACTAAATATAATTTCTTCCCGCTGACAATTATAAAGAAGCAATGAAAAGTTAGAACTGTTATTTCATGGCTTTAAAATAAATAAATAAATTACATTTCTTATTCAAAGCGGCGGCGAATTTTGTATAATGGTCTTATTGATATTATTTTATAAGGGACATTTGAATCGTGAAAATGATTTGAACAAAGTTCATATTCCTGGGTGAATTGATTCACCAGCAAATCACGATTCACGAATTTTCTCCCGTTTACAAACATAAAGATGGCGTATTACATCATACATATGGTCGGAGCGTAAATTGAAATATGATAAATAACAATATGTGTATACTTGATTGTGAACAGTATTGTAAATATATATTACTCCATCAGCGTTTGATTAGGTATAACCATGTCTCTAGGAAGAGGAGAAGAAAAGTCACTCCTTCTTGAAGATTTGCCGACTGAAGTGTTACTTGTAATTTTTAAATACTGCACATTAAAGACACTTGGGAACATTTGTCAAACGTGTCAAAGATTAAACAGTGTAGTAAACGACTTCATATGGTACGGGAGAAGTCAGAAAGCGCTTGTTACTAATCAGATCAGTGCTGACATTAAGAACAGGTACGTAAAATGGTTAAGTGTTAACATAACCTTGCACCTCAGTTTCTGTCGCACTCAAAGTCTACGAAGCTGCTTCATGTCGTCAGGGAGATAGAGAACAAAACATGTTACTGTGTGTACGTTAGGTTGGAAGAGAGAGATTTGCTCATTGTTTTTAAAGATATTATTTGACGTTCAATGTTGTCAATCGTCTTGTTGTCGTCCGGACTATTTAATTTTCTGTATGCTACACATGCTGTGAAGCTCACTTTTATAACTGGTCCCAACATTTCTTCCCCACCCACTGAATTTCTGGAAAGGGTCATTCCATCGTCACTCACCTTAAAATGTAACATCTCTCACCACACATTCTTAATTAAACAGTTCCTGATTTTAATTGCATATTTTTATTTGATAAAGTAGGCAATTTAATTACCCAGTAGAAAGAGTGAAAATAGGTGTACAATTACTTCAGAAATCATAATTTATTAAAGAGGAAAAAAAAAACATGTTAAAATGTAATGTTACTCACATTACAAGACAAAGCTATGCATACACAATAATGGCAAACTTTCTTCTTCTAAAAACGGGAAAGATAAGGTTTTTCCTGTATGTCGAAAAGACAACCTGGTGGCATTGGATTTAAAAAAAAAAAGAAGTTTTTCCTGTTGGACATCACAATATAATAAGTAGTGATAACTGAGTGGAAATAAAATTCCTGTAGGCCTAGAACATGTTTAAATTATGAAAAATCTCCTGCATTTGTGTCACTCACATTACTTGGTCAGAATTGTTAGTAGAAAAATTATTTTGAAGTACAATTTATGCCAAGAAGACATTGAAATATATCATTAACACATTATAAAATGAAACGCAAAGAAAAAATCATACAATTTCTAGTATTCAAAAAAATATAGCCTATAATGCCCGTCTTAGCATAAAGTTACCAATTATATTGTATAACTCAGAGCTTTAGAGAAGCCAAATCTTAAAAGAGTTTACTTATATCATGATATGAGATAAGAAAAGACTAACCTTAAAACCACTGAAATTTGCATGGAGGGGGAGGGGGAAACAGCAATTGAATGGTTACAATGAAATTTCCACCTCATCTCATAATTTTAAAATTTTGATGAAATGTCCCATTCCTCATGGAATGACCCGAAAACATACATCCTGAGTAAAATTCGGGCAGAGAAAATGCTATAGTGCATGAGCTCTACCACAAAATGACTCACAGATGCCAAATTTGAACAGAATCCTTCCAGTAATTCAGGAGAAATAGCAGTAGACCTACCCTACATAAATATGTCATACCAAAAGACTGTTGTTTGATACTAGGTATTCTGAAAGTGTATCTTTTCCAAGAAGATGATGAAATTTACTCTGTCCGTACTCTGTATAGTGCAGACATGGGCATCAGTAGTACATGTCGAACGGAGTCGAATGCAAGGACGTGATCTCCCTCCCTCCACACCCCTAGCTGGGGTACCTGTCCGACCGGTTGAAGTACTGGCGGTCAGCGGTGGATTTCACTAAAAAAAATGTCGCTCTCTAAGGAAGCTCCTGAAGTAAAAAAGTCCAAAAATATTATTTCCACAAAGAATGGGAAAATGAATTCTTTTGTTGCGAAGAAGGGGAGAGCATTAGGTGCTTATTATGCTACAAAATTTTACTACCACGTTGAGCGACATTATGAAAAGACCCGTTTTAATGGAACATTTTTTTTTTAATTTTATTTTTTATAATAATAGTAGTCCACACCTGAGGAGTAACGGTTAGCGCGTCTGGCCGCGAAACCCCAAGTGCAAGTGCACAAATATGGCTGGTTTAGATGTATAAAAGCTTAAACAACTTTGCAAAGTAAAATATTCACATCTTCGGAGTTTTGTTATGAAAATTGCTTCTATGTTTGGCTCAACCTTTATTTGTGAACAGTTTCTTTCTCAGTTGGTCATTGTAAAATCTAAATCAAGATCACGCATTTCAGACGAAAATTTATTCTATCAGCTCCCAATTGCAATGTCTGACATAACTCCAAATTTTGAAACACTTGCTGATTTACGTGACGAAGAAGAATAAACGAATCCTTTCTTTTAAGGGCATGAGTCAATTGACGTAAATTGACGAAAACAACAGAGAACTACAGTAAGAAGTTTAAACAATAGCCTAATTGTTGTTTTTCTGTTTCTTAGTAATGTGCTTGATATTTTGTTAAGAATCTATTTTTCCTTAGTTTCTTAATTTTATTTTCAAAGGATGCAAATTAGTGACTGTGCCCTTTCAAAACAAATAGGTTCAGATTATGGCATTTCTTTTTAACTGTTGTGAAATTGTACGTTTTATATCATTTTATAAGGTTTTTACAGTAATTGTTTAAATTAGAAATACAGTTATGTTTCAGCTTTTTGTAAAATAGTTTGTATTTGTTGTGGAAAATTTGTTTTGTTTCATTGTCATTATTCATAAAAATAACATTTGTAGACAACTGTGTATCTTTTGTCCTGCGTAATTACTTAACGTTCCGTGTTTCAATACTTCACGCAATCCACCGCTGAGTATTACGTTAATAGGTGATGCGTGTTGCAGCAATCAGAGTAGTACGGTGCATCTCTTTAAATGCCCACGTCTGGTATAGTGAAAAAGTAAACAGTGGACCAGAAAATTGATGACTTTAACTGGACAGTATGTTGCTTGTTTGAGGAAGTTTAATTTTTCATGTAAGTAGGAATTATGTTGGCATGTGAATTGACCTACTTGACTCTGCTGGTATGATATGGCGATGTTGTTTGCAGGTCATCACATCTTCTGTCTGCTGGAACCAAGTGTCGAATTGCATACAATTGGGTCAGGGGCAGATATTCTGAGAAGATATACCACCCTTTTAAAACAAAGTAAGTGATTTTATTCACTCTGCTGCAGGGACTAGGATGTAACTTCTTGCATTACTGTAGCCTTTTTTTAGTAGATTATTTTACGACGCTTTATCAACAGCTTAGGTTATTTAGCGTCTGAATGAGATGAAAGTGATAATACCGGTGAAATGAGTCTGGGGTCCAGCACCGAAAGTTACCCAGCATTTGCTCATATTGGGTTGAGGGAAAACCCTGGAAAAAAACCTCAGCCAGGTAACTTGCCCCAATAGGGAATCAAAGCCGTTTCGTGGCCAGACACACTAGCCATTACTCCACAGATGTGGATTTACTATATCTTGAATGCAGTTAAAATTATGGTAATATTTGCAGTATAATTACCATTATCATCATCATAATCCTAACAGATTGTAGTCCTATAAAAACTGTTACGATCACTAGGATATGCAAGCTCCACCACCTACGAAAAGGTCATGTAAGCTTATTCCTCAGGTGGAGGCCATTCTTCAACATATCTCTGTTTATGGATGCAATTGCAGCAATGATTCGATGGCTTACTTCTTGTTACACGACATACATCAATGCGATAGTCAAATTCTTGCCACTCTCCAACATATCTCTGTTTATGGATGAATTCTTATCACTTTCCTACATATATTTGTTTATGGATGCAATCGCAGCTATGATTCCATGTCTTACATCTTCAAGGTCTTAGGTAGAAATAACACACGAACTGCATCCTTTGCATGTTCTCAAAGAAAGAAGTTAATTGGTGTCAAGTCTGGAGACCTGGGAGGCCAAAGCTAGTAGGCCAGATCAGCAGCATGCCCAATCCAACAGTGTAGTAGATGGTCAGTTTGGAAGTGTGTACGAAATAGCCTTCGTATCATTGCAACCGAATTTGTTTTCTGAAGCTGCAGAACGTAAAATGATGTTAGGCCTACAAAGTATATAGTTGTCATTTTTCAACATGTCTTCCATGGCAATAGAATTTAGAGAGTTTGACTATCAAAATGATGTGTATCATGTTATCTTGCCATTAATAATAATAATAATAATAATAATAATAATAATAATAATAATAATATAAATGTGTTACCATCATTTTGAAGTATTATGTATTATGCATGTGTTTTCGTTAGCTGTAATCGTCTTTGAATTTTGTTGGTTCTCAGGTGTATTATTTGTATTTCTAGGTGCAGAATTGATCTCTTACATTAGTTGAGCAATAATAATAATAATAATAATAATAGTAATAATAATAATAATAATAATAATAATAATAATAATAATAATAATAATTTTTTATTTATACTGGCAGAGTTAAGGCCATAGGGCCTTCTCTTACACTCTACATGGTCACAAAGTATACAATCAGTGAAAAATGTAACAAAAAGTTAAAGAACAGAATACTAACATATTACAAAAAAAAAATAATGATAATAGCATAATAAATCGACACTAAACAACATGAAAATAATACCATAATAGAAAAAAAAAAAAAAGAAAGCAAAATACATTGAAATATAGCAAAAGCAACTCATTTAATACAAATAGTTAATATGAAAAACGTAAGGAAGAATATAACAAAATGGAATGTAATAAAATAATAAAAAAATAAAAGAAATACGAAAATTAAATAAAATTCACAATAAAAAGGGTATGATAATAAATTTATCTGGTGATCAAGAGAACAAAAAGGGGAAAGGAAGAAAAAAGATATTTATATATTTTTACAAAACAATCGCAGAGAAAAGGGCTTATAACTGAAAGGAATCAGAATTGAAAAAGTGCAATTTTAGTTTAGTTTAGCAGTGGCTGTAGAGATGTATTTAGTGACAAATTATTATTTCTCTCTTCAGTCATTTATATGCTTTTATTTATTTTTGTGCTCTTTTTCCCTTTGCAGATTCTCGTAATACTAGATTCCAGAATTTGTACTATGATCATCATTAGTGCTAGTGCCAAGGTTCTATTTCCTGACACAGTAAGTTTAAAAGTGAAATTGTTGGACGTTGTATTTTCAGGCACCTACCCTGGTTAGTTCTAGAGCGTGACCGTTTGTGGCTGAGTAAAGGAAAATACATCCGAGCCTTTCAGAGGAAGTCTACTGGCCTAGTACAGTCATCTTCATTGTTCTTGAAAGGTCACAGTGATGATGTCTGTCGCTTCGTGAGTGTGGACGGTTTGATTGTCAGTGGAGGAAGGTAATTGAGTTTGTAGAAAAGTACTTGACTCAAATAGATTTTAAATTTATTTGATGTATTATTTTAATGCTTTTTTTTTTAGGTAACTTTTATACATTAAATATTTAACTTAAAATTTAATATATATTTTGATGTACCGAAGTACATATGATATTTCCATGCAGATATTCTGCGTCATCATTTGATGAAAGAGTGATGGAACGGAGAAAAATTCTCTCCGGCGCCGGGATTTGAACCTGGGTTTTCAGCTCTACGTGCTGATGCTTTATCCACTAAGCCACGCCGGATACAACCCCGACGCTGGTCAGAATCGTCTCAGATTAAGCTCCATCTCTTGGGTTCCCTCTAGTGGCCGCCCTCTGCACTACGTCAAAGATGTCTATGAACGCAGGACCGAAGTCCATACATGTGTTGAGGTGCACTCGAATGAGTGACTGGTTGGCCGGGATCCGACGGTATAGGCGCCGTCTTAAATCACAAAGTGATTTATTACGCATATCATATATATTTTGATGTACCGAAGTACATATGATATTTCCATGCAGATATTCTGCGTCATCATATGATGAAAGAGTGATGGAACGGAGAAAAATTCTCTCCGGCGCCGGGATTTGAACCCGGGTTTTCAGCTCTACGTGCTGATGCTTTATCCACTAAGCCACGCCGGATACAATTTAAGCTTTATTAAATGTATTTTTGCACACTAATAGGAAAACAGAACTGAAAAAAATTACAGGTGCATATGTAATTCAACCTCATTTAATTATTGTCTGGAGGCTCAATTAATGATGAAATATTTTTCCATATTTTCTGCGGTCATTGATTGTTTTCTGTCTGTTACAATCTTCTTATAAATGGAAAATGACCACACAGAGCAACTGGCGGTATTTCAGATGAGGAATGATACTTGGAACAATGTTCTCAGGGAGCTGCACGCACTCACCTTTAAATATTTTGCATACAGTGGAAAAAGTTGTGTATCCTGGCTTCTTTTTCAATACATCATTAAATTTTACTGAAACACACTCACCGATTACTCCCTCACTGGTCAACAACACTCCTATAAATTCTGATGCGTTTTGAGAACAAGAAGGAAAACTTTTGAAATGAGTCATTGTTGGTGGCATCGAACTCGTGCAATTTTGCTTTGAATATAACGACAATGTATGAGTGGCTCATTAGCGTTCAAATTATTTTTCCTTTCTTGCTACTGTATTGGATAATTCAATATAAGTGCAAAATAAACTGAGAAATTATTTATTATTATTGTAAAAAGGTAAAGGTATCCCCGTAACATGCCATGAAGGCACTTGGGGGGCATGGAGGTAGAGCCCTGTGCTTTCCATGACCTCGGCACTAGAATGAGGTGGTGTGGTCGACACCACGCTCTGACCGCCTTTTACCCCCGGGAAGGACCCGGTACTCAATTTTATAGGAGGCTGAGTGAACCTCGGGGCCGTTCTGAAAGTTTGGCAACGAGAAAAAAAATCCTGTCACCACCTGGGATCGAACCCCGGACCTTCCAGTCCGTAGCCAGCTGCTCTACCAACTGAGCTATATTATTATTGTTGTTATAATATTATAAATTATTATTTATTATATATTCTGCAATAATGTTAAAATATGTAAAATTATGTAGTATGGTGTGAAATATGTAAAGGTTTGGAAGTTTATGAAGAAGGTCATTGTTTGGCTGTTCAAGATAGCATATGGAGGATTGACATCATCACCATCAATAGGAAAAAATCTGTAGCAGAAATCATCAATGCTACAATACGCTTTGAACAGTCCAAAGCACAACCTAAGGATGTTGATAAAGAGAAAAAAGAAATTACGAGTCAACAGTACCTTACTTCTGTAACAAATACAACGTCCGGAGTATCACAGTAACAGGTCTGCTGTTGAGGTCCCAAGGAACAGTCCCTAAATTTTTTGTGACATGGAAAGGGAAATATAAATTAGGCGAAGGTATTGAGGACGAAATTGTCCAAAACATAATTAAATACTCCGTTGCCATCTTAAAAAATCATCTACAGTAGCATGCAAATTAATCCGAACACGACATATTTATACATTTTCTGTCATTGTTGGCCTCACAGCTGCTCATACCGCTTTAATTGACATCTGTAGTATGTGTAATTCCATTGTTGAAGGTCTGTCGTTATTATTTTTTTTATAATATGTGACTTTTGCCTGCGTTTTGTACTTATAAGCATTTCAGTTGTGTTGAAGACTTAATACTGCAATCCTGTGTACATTCTGTCGTCTTCACAAATGGATACAACTCCACGAAAACAGTCTAAAATTATAACATTAGCAGAGCATTCTTCTATGACACAGAGGCAAATTGCTGCAGAATGTCACATCGGTTTGGCTACTGTTAATTCGATCATAAAACGATACAGGAAGATTGGATCCATCACACCCCAGAAAAAAGGAAACTGTGGCCGGAAAAGGAAGACTTCACCTGCAGATGATCGTTTAATTGTCAGGAAAAGTGAATTAAATCCTAGACTAACTGCTATCGACTTAACCCGCTAGTTAGTGGCTACCACTGGGGCGAATATTCACGTCACAACAGTGCGGCATAGGCTTTTGGAAGCTGGACGAAGGGCTCGTAAGCCTATTAAGAAGCAACTGCTAACCCCTGTTATGTGCAAAAAACGCTTAATGTGGGCAAAATTACACCAACACTGGACAGTGAATGACTGGAAGAATGTACTTTTTTCCGATGAGTCTCATTTCGAGGTCCACGGCCACCGTGTTTCTTATGTACGGAAAGGATCCGAAAAAGTAACAGCAGCTCATCTCCAACATGCACCCAAATACCCCCCTAAAGTAATGTTTTGGGGTTGTTTTACACATGAAGGGCCTGGAGCATTAATACCTGTCAAGGGAATGATGAATTCTGACAAATATATTCACTTATTGGAAACCAGAATCGTACCCCAGCTGCAAAAATCATTTCCAGATGGCAGAGGTGTGTTCCAACAAGACCTGGTACCATGCCATATGTCTCGAAAAACTACAGAATTCTTCAACAAGAAGAATATTCAGGTACTCCCCTGGCCAGGCAACTCACCAGACATCAACCCCATTGAGAACTTGTGGTCAATTTGCAAAAGAAGAATGCAAAAAATGGATTGTTCTACGAAGGAGAAGATGATTTCTGCCCTCATTGGTGTATGGTTTCGCGATGAAGAAATGAAGAATATTTGTGGGAAATTAGTGGAATCCATGCCAAATCGTCTCAGAGCTGTTATTAGGAACAAGGGAGGCCACATAGATTACTGAGGTATGTCTTAGATCCTTTTTTTATCCTGTTTGAATGTTTTTGCATAAGTAATTACGTTGTTCGGATTAATTTGCACGCCTTGTATATTGTAAACACTCCACATAATTGTTAAAATTATATATTTGTGATTTAAAGTCTGTATTTTTATCTATATATATATTTTTTTTCATGTACTCATTCATGTACAACCGTTATTGTAAATTGTGTGTTATTCTGTGTCTATAGGCAAGCCTTGGAAGGTCAGATAGTAAAAATAAAAATATACCAAATGTGTAAAAGAAATGTAAAGTAAAATAATTTATGTACAACATTCCTACATGTGTATCTCGTCAACATATGTCTTTAATTTGTGCATAAATATGTAGCAATAATATATGTAATTACATAAAATCTGGGCTATATTCATAAATTTTGTCAAGTAGGCTATAGTCTACTAGATTACAAATTTTGCTAAGGTAGTATAACTTTTATGAAAATGAACTTAGAATTTTATAAATTTACTATAGTGAGCTACTAGAGTTTTTACGATACTTTTATGAAACAGGTCCCTGGCTGTTAAGACTCAACCGTGCATTGTTTGTAGGGATGGTTCAATTTGTGGATGGTCAAGTGATTCAGGCCGCCTGCAGTTCTGTCATTCTGGCAGTCACAGGGCCGATATTGTGACAGTGGACATGTGCAACGGTATTGTTGTGTCCGGCTCTCATGACAAGTCTGTGAAGGTGAGCGGTGTGTGAGATAAGTGATGCCAACGTTATCCCTGGTTCGGAGCACGTCTGATGAGTGCTTCTGTTGCAGGTCTGGGGTGTGTCGGAGCAAGACGTCCTCTGCCCGAGGCTCAGTATTGATGTGGGTGATAGAATATGGTCAATCGCTTTGCGATCTCAGGGAGATTTGTGTTGTGTAGGTTCTGCAGGCCATCAAAGAATCCCACCACTTCATTTGTTTGATATGGAGAGGTAATCAATTATGCTGCCAGTATGTGTCAGCATTCATGTTACACGATGAATATAAAAGTTAATACAGTAGAAGCCTGATACAGTGATATCTCAGTGTAATGTACATCAGAAAATAATATTATTTATACTTTATTTTGAAAAGTTGTTGTTGTTTTCTAATGCCAGGCGTTTGACAATAAAGTCATTTGACCTCTTGCATTCCAATATTTTTCAAAGATATTATCATGACCAGCCAATGAAGCACAGATTTTGAGGTGTTCCGAATCCATTTCTTGGTTTGAGTTGCACAATGGGCAGTTAGGGGACTGATATATTCCAATTCTATGCAGGTGTTTAGCCAAACAATCATGGCCTGTTGCCAATCTAAATGCAGCTACAGACGATTTTCGTGGTAAATCGGGAATTAACTGTGGATTTTGATGCAGAGAGTTCCATTTTTTCCCTTGGGATTGTATTATCAAATTTTGTTTGTTGAAGTCTAAGTATGTAGATTTAATAAATCTCTTCACAGAGTAATACGTAGATTTAGTAACAGGTCTGTAAGTAGCAGTGCTGCCCTTCTTTGCTAAAGCATCCGCATTCTCGTTTCCCAGGATTCCACAATGGATGGTATCCATTGGAATACAATTCTTTTATTGAGTGATATTAATTGAGAGAGCATTTTAGTTATTTCTGCTGTTTGAGATGAAGGTGTGTGTTTAGAGACGATTGATAGAATAGCTGCTTTGGAGTCTGACAATATAACTGCATTCCTAAATTTATTGATGTGGCATAGAAGATTCCTGAGACATTCACTTATTGCAGTGATTTCACCATCAAAACTTGTTGTTCCATATCCAAGAGATCTATAAAGTAAGAAGAGACAGCACGTAACACCTGCACCGGCACCTTGTTCTCTGGAGATCAAGGATCCGTCGGTGTATAAATGAAGCCAGTAATGTGGAGGGTACCTACTATTAATTGTCTCTAAAGACAATTGTTTCAGTATTTCAGTGTTTACTTCTGATTTCAGTATTTCTTCTGTTAAATTTAGATTATATTCTATATTTAATAGAGTTAAAGGGTTTGGTTTAATTTGTAAGTTTTCTTTTAAATTCGGGATATTGATTTTCTGTTTTAATTCTTGAACAATGGATATGAAACTTTTTTGAGTTTTCAATCTACAGAGAGGACTGTATGAATGCCAATTGTTTCCTGGTAATCTGATAAGTTTTTCATATTGAATCAGTGCTTTTTCTTCTATTGTCATTTTGATACTGTTAATATTAGTGAGGAATCTCATAGAATCTATTGGAGTTGTTTTGATTCCACCAGTAATGAGTCTGAGAGCTTGGTTTTGAACATATTCTATGTCGTTATTTTGAAAAGTATGTTATCGCGAAAAGAGGAAGTTTTATCCAAACGAAGTTGTTCTGAGTCTACATTACAGTAGATATAGCCAGGCAACATTCAAAACATAACTCTTCTGTCCTTGATTCCTTCATAAGTCATTATTCTACATGACTTAATCCCCATCTCAGTGTGACCTGTAAGAGCATTTTGTTTCTGCGCAGTATGAAATGTTTATTGCCTGGTTATAATACAGAGTTATTCCACAATATAAGAGGGTCATTTCATAAATAATGTACAGGTTGGCAGCATTGTGAAGTGGATGACGCAACACCAGTGAAAATTACGTCAGTTGCAGTTGAAGGATTCAGGAAGAAGCAAGTATGTTCGTTCATATAAATCATCAGCAAATGGTCAGAGAACATTCGCCTTCGCTGATTATCCGCAGTAATAGCAGACGAAGATATAATTATAGCAAGTGTAGCTGTTGTTATTATTATAGACAGTTTAACATAAGAAAGTTAAAAAAACGAAAGGCGATGGTGGCAGACGCCACTCTATGAAAATCGCAGTCAATTATATAGAGACGCTGATTTGCTTCATTACTTACGTCGAATTGAATCGGGACAGTTTCGCAACTTCTGTCGCATTTCAGAAACAGACTTCGAAAGATTACTTGCAAAATATGGCCATAAGATTTCCTGCTTCCTATATACATCATTAAGTTTGACGACAGCTTCTTCAGTCCACTCGAGTTTCGACATCCTGTTGGTGAAATTAAACTAACTGCTGCGTTCTGCTACGAACTGCAAACAAGCGACAAATCCCGTCCACAACGATTACCAACTTCCTTTGATGTAGCCCTACCGACAAGCAACGGATCACTACCGAAGGCAAATCAAACGATCGGTTTGCCTTTACTGAAACGTACACACATTCCGATTTTAATCATTGAATGCATTCGTTTGTCGTTCGATCGCTATTCGTTCGCTATGTGTGTACGCACCTTAACGCAATTTGTTGGATGACATACTTCACCCTCGCATTATAGCTAAAAATGAATTTATTTTCATTAAAAAAATTGCACAAAGTATTGATTTACTTCAAATCAGCTTCAGCGATTTTCTTCTTGGATCTTTTAGTGCATGAGTTAAGTAAGAAATGAAACAATATAGATCATGAACTATCAGAAAAATGAATTGCACATCCAGTTGTAAAGTTCTTGAGACAGGAATTTTATTTCGTGACTTTATTCTGTACCCTCCTGTTACTTGTGTGGTGTTGCAGAGGGTGTGAAGTGGTGCAGCTCGAGCACAACACCAAGGCCGGAGCTGGCATGCTGGATATTCACTGGGAGTCGCCAAACGAGTTCCTGTCAGGGGGGTATGACACCTATCTCGGACTGTGGGATGTTCGGTGCGTATAGAAATTCAAACAGAATGGTTTTCATTTTGATCTTCCTTGATCTAGTCAGATCAATGCAAGAATACAAAATGCTAATATCATTCTCTTATGAGTTTTCTGAAAAGTAAGA
Source organism: Periplaneta americana (assembly GCF_040183065.1). Taxonomy (NCBI): domain Eukaryota; kingdom Metazoa; phylum Arthropoda; class Insecta; order Blattodea; family Blattidae; genus Periplaneta; species Periplaneta americana. The sequence continues at coordinate 160,715,608 of NC_091128.1, read as the reverse complement.
TAGTATTATCTACAAATGGTCTTACTAATAAAACTCTATATACAGACGTTTAACTGTCTTATACTTATACAATGAGTAGCTCGTTTATAAGTCACGTGTAAATTCCTTACTAATAATCACTACATACGTCGTGTATAACAGTATAACTGTTACACAACTACGTCATAGTTTCGTCATTACTTCGTTACGAAAGGTAATAGAATATCTGAGGTTCTCTACTGGATCTAGTAGAGCGCTCTAGTGTGGCGTGTTAAATATCAATAGTACAACTGGCTCTAATCGATTACCACACACTACATTTTAGTCAAAGAGTACAAGCTAAAGCAATATTATTCTAATAATTCTATGATCTTTGGTTTGTTGTTCTGTGGTTACAAGGTAAACATCATCATAAAATGACAGTCGATACGAACAGCTGTTAAAGGGGCAGCCATTTTTTCGCTATATACAACGCTTAAACAAGGGGTTTCGTGTATATAACTACTGCAAAGCAATTCCCATTGTATAGTTACAGCCTGTTTATATGTCCATAGCTTATTCACGGTTTATTAGTAACGTTTTCTGTCTCAACTCTGCATAAGTCTCGTATAAAAACTATACACGGTTTATTAGTAAGACTGAAAATGCAAATGGCACAAATATAAATCAATAGTCATTTCATCCCTAATTTAAGCTTGTGAGACATGGACCCTAACCAGAAACAAAGAACAAAAGTTTGGAATATTTGAAAGAAAGATGATGATAATAATAATAATAATAATAATAATAATAATAATAATAATAATAATAATAATAATAATAGACCTAACACAAGAAAGAAAAATATTAAGAAAGTCTTGAATTTTTCCATATATACACAGTGCGCCAAAAAAAAAAAAAATAAAGGCACAAAATTAGAAATTTTCGGAAATACATAACATTAATTTATAATGCATACACTGTTGGAAAGGTAGACTTTAAAGATGAGCAGAACTTTTTATTATGTTTTTTTGAGGCTCAATTAAAACCTTATGGAGATCAATACACAATGATGCGAAAAATCTGGTTTTTGAAGACAATTTATTATTTCAAAATGCAGAAACTAAATGTTGGTAAAATTAATAATAATTATCTTTTGAATAATCAAAATTATAAATTATGCTCTATGTGACCGCCATTTGCCCGCACAACCATTTGTAGGCGTCTTCTCCATTGTCCAATAGCACTGGATATCTGTCTTTGATCAAGCTGGTCCCAACATTCAAGAAGGCGTTGTCTTAAATGTTCAATATTACGAATTCTTGTTTTGTAGTAAACTGCTTTTTGTAGTTGACTCCATACAAAATAGTGCATAGGATTAAGATCTCGTTTGAAACTCCAGCGGAAACCATTAGAGAATCTGAGAAATACGATCTTTCACGCAGTAATCTCTCAGGAGGGATATCATGTCCGTATCTTACTAATCAATCGTTGTACACTTGAAACAGACCATTGTTGCTGAGCATAGTTCCTTACAACTTGACGGGCAGATAAATTATTATATTGGTGCAAATGTTTAATGAAAATCTTGTCTTCGTTCGTTAAGCGACCCATTATTCACAAAATGAGAACTCAGAATGGAAGAAAACAAATGATGATAGCGCAACAAATGGCTTGGCCTGCTAAGACCATAATGCTTAGTTGGGCATAAACGATCGATTTTGCACTGCCTTACAAAAAATAAAAAATAATGTTTAATAAATGGTAAAAAATTAAATATTACAGTACTTTCCCGGTCTACAAGGACTGTGAAATTTGCCTGCGAAATAACTTTCAAGTGAAATCATTAGCTACTGGAATATAACCATTTAAATTTTGTGCCTTTTTTGGCTGCATGTGTGTATGCGCTCGTGCGTGTGTGTGTGTCGCGCATGTCAATTTAGATATTGAGGGGAAGTCTGAAATCATGCTTAATTGCGTTTTAGATTTCACCCCCACTTTGAAATTTCAAATGGCATCGCTATATTTTTATACTTATATATGAAAGAGCATTCAATTGTTTATACATGTCATTAATTTGTTTTCTCATCTTTTGTTTTCTACTTTTCTATCGTCGCCTGGGAAACTGTATTTTTGTTATTATCAGTTGAGTGTAGGATGTAATTTTCTAAATTTAATCAATAAGGATCATGTATGTTCTCTCTTGAAGGGTATACACCATTTTAAAATAATTTAATGCACAAACACAACTATTACATGAAATGCTGAATAACGTTTTGTAGCTTTATTCTCTTCAGCTCTAATCAACAATCTCAGGACGCAGTTGAAAACATGAATATGTTCTTCAAAATCTTATCACCATATAAGCCTGAAATCCCATTTTCTTACAGTCGTTCATAGATTTTATGTAACTTTATGTTGAAGTGCTGGCAGACTAGATTCCTTTTACATTAAGGTTAGAGTCTGATTGTTTCCAGAACGGGCTGCAAGCAGCTGACGTGGGAAGATCCTTATGATTCTGTGATCTACAGCTTGGCCTCAGACAACATGTACACCATGTTCTGTGGCATGGCCCTGCACGGACGTGTACACCTGTGGGATAAACGTCACAGGAGAACAGTCGGGGTACGTGTAGTGAAGTGGCTCAAGTATGACTGGGGCTGATTTTTTATGTATAACTAAGTCTTTGTATTTGTATGGTCACCAATCTCTTGGTAACAGTATCTTAAAAAATTTTAACATTGTAATCTCTTATAACTTTGGAACAAATAAACATAGTGAAATGAAGAGTATGAGGGGGAAAGAAACTGGCCACCCTACCCTATTATCTCCTGGTCTAATTGCCTCATAAGTGGTGCCTTGTTGGTATCACTTGTAACGTTCAGACCTGTCTTCGGACAGTTGACAAAACAACAAGAAATGAAAAGTATACAACCATGTAGACAAGGGAACACTGTAACTTTGTGTTTGTATGCTTTCCTACAATGACATTTTTCACCACTTACAGTCACTGACCTTCTGGGGTGTGCAGTAAAGAACAGTGCTATTTAATTCACATTAAATATATTTACTACGTTTTCATGGAGTATTCAGATCGAATTGAGTTCCATGGAAACGATCTCGTATTCAATTCAATTTCAATATGCTAAGTGTGATCGAGCGTCATTTGTTTGATGTGTCAGCTGTTTTACCAACAGCGAGGGAAATATGTATGTTGAAAAAGAGTGTTGTAAAACATAATATTTCGTGTTTTCCTAAAAGTCAATATTACCATTATTCATTAACAGCAAGAATATAAGTTTTCATGCGCCACATTTGCAAAACGCAACATTATTAGCTAATCCCTACAGAGTGACCAACATGCTAATATGTCGATGACATGTTAACCAACATAACTACTTTCGAAACTTCAGCTTCTGTACTCAGATATTTTTCAACACGTATCGAAAATTGCATGAAAACAGGGATCGTATTCGGTATGAATCGTACTCAGATCGAATTGAATACTCCATGAAAACGTAGTAATTCTTAGGTAGGGTGACCAGATTCACATTGATAGAAAAGAGGACTCAAAGCTTCAAAAAGGAGGACCTAACCTAACATATATCATACAACTTATAATTTCATATACAGCCAGGGGAATAGGACGAAGAGGTTGAGTTATATTATGAGAAAAATTTGGCTCTTTTTACATTGGACATTTATGTAATAAAATTATTGGACATTGATTAAATTGAGCATTTTTCCAGTGGACATTAATTTAGTGTGGACAATGTATGACATTTTAATCTCCAGCTCTATCTGTTATTGTTTTTCTTGTATTATACTGGCATTTCTGTTACTGTTTTTCTTGTATCATATTGGCATTTCTGTTATTGTTTTTCTTGTATCGTACTGGGATTTCTGTTATTGTTTTTCTTGTATCATACTGGCATTTCTGTTATTGTTTTCCTTGTATCATACTGGCATTTCTGTTACTGTTTTTCTTGTATCATACTGGCATTTCTGTTACCGGTACTGTTTTTCTTGTATCATAATGGCATTTCTGTTATTGTTTTCCTTGTATCATACTGGCATTTCTGTTATTGTTTTTCTTGTATCATACTGGCAATTCTGTTATTGTTTTTCTTGTATCATACTGGCATTTCTGTTACTGTTTTTCTTGTATCATACTGGCATTTCTGTTATTGTTTTTCTTGTATCATACTGGCATTTTTGTTATTGTTTTTCTTGTATCATATTGGCATTTCTGTTATTGTTTTTCTTGTATCATACTGGCATTTCTGTTATTGTTTTTCTTGTATCATACTGGCGTTTCTGTTATTGTTTTTCTTGTATCATACTGGCATTTCTGTTATTGTTTTTCTTGTATCATACTGGCATTTCATCTGAAGAATAAAATTTTAAAAGCAATATTTTGTTAACTATTGGCATTAAAAACATGATGTAAATGCCATTGTTATTCTAATTTTATTTAGTTCAGTTTCTGCTACATATATGCCTACTATTTCATTATAAATTAAATTTTGTGCTGAAAATACCTTTTCTTCCTTATTAACATTCATTCTCTATAGGCTAGATTTGTGAGTTCTTATGTGCCCTTAAATCTAGTAAAACAGCTTGTCGATATCAGTAACAGTATAGGATAGTTTTAAGTGCTTCACCTTGTATATGAAACTCGGGAATAACAAGCCCTTCGAAATGTATGCTACTTGGAATAAACTGAGTTTTCACTGTAATCAGTCCCAGTCATATTTGAACTACAGTACCACCTTGATGTTAAGTTGTCAATATCTTGAAGTCAGAGATTGTAGTTTCCATCTTCCTGTTACAGAAATACTTCATGTCTGCCAGGCACAGCAGTCCTGTATATGGGGTGGCGTTCGATCCATGTAACCTATTTGCCGTGTTGGATCAATCTTTACACGTTTTGGACTTTTCAGTTTTCAAGACAACTCCTGGAATCAGAAATTGTCCATAGTTAAGGACTCATGCAAAGTGCATTGGATGGGGCCAAGTCTCTCGCTGTAGTGGAGAGTGTAAATAAATTAAAATATTAAAAATTGTTAATAAACTGTTCGGTGTTGCTGATGTTTAATTTAATTTTAGATCCTGTTATCCATAGTAATCTCTTGTACTTCCCTTCCGCCGATACTTCACCCCGTCTCCCCCTTTGTGCTTATGGTCTCCACATCCTCTCTATTTCTTCTTTCTTCATTATATTATGACATACAACTATGTCATTGTATTTGGCATGGTATATCGCCAACCTCTCGGTAACCATGTTAAAAAAAAAGTTATATTTGAATCACTTACAACTATTCAACAAATAAACTTAGGAAAACGGAAGTATACCACTTTATAGACAAAGGAGTCCTCTAATCGTAAATAAGGAGCGGATTCCTATGTAATTAAATATTATTTTTGCATGTGATAAAACACAATTAACAAAGTTAAAAATTTCGAACATGAAGTTTCAAGTTTAAAATCCGAATTTTATTTCACATAAAAACACATATTTTCACAAAAAATTATGTAAATACATATTTTCAGGAAATGTATTATAAACACATAAATCTTAAGATTTTTTTTTTTTACTTATATAATTTTTTACGAGAACGTTTAAACATTTTAAAATAAAACATTTTAAATCAATTATGTCACTCAGAAGTACGTTATCTTTTTAAGAATTCTTGGTTGCTTCGTGTTTATAAGCGCTGTGTGGTGTATCCGTGATCCATTTTTGTAATAGTATCGCCACAAGTTCTGAGAACTGCTAGGCACCATATCAGTGTTATTATTAGAGAATAAATTAACATGGGCAAGGACGAGAGATCTTGCAACATATAATTAGGAATGTTTATTGTTGCTGAAGATGATTTCATTCCACGCTTTGTTTGTGCAACACAACAGATAAGAGCTCGGGTATGAACATTTAATTTAAACAAATCTCTCGTCTCTTGATCATGTCTATCAAGTAAGGCAATATGTCTTGTTGTGATTCCCTGTTATCTGGCTTCGTCAATCGATATCCTTCAAGATATATGAAAGATGGTTGTTTAAAAAACGATTTGGCTTTCCTATTAGCAAATGTAAGCTTTTTGTGTGACACCATAAAAAAACTCGAAACATCCAAAAACCTGTTTTCTGAAACAGGGAGGTGCGTGCCGTGAAAATTAAACTAGACTCGCTACCAGGTTCAGAAGCACAATTACTAAGGGATAAATTCCAGAATGTGTTTGGGAAAAACAATGGATATAAAAAATGTGTAAAGTTGCTCAAGTATTGGAGGGTGTGCCTGTAGGTGAAATTGACGGTGTTGTGTTTGTGACATTCCTCTCTTTCACGTCTGACGTCCTGTGATGTGGAAAGATCGTTTTGACAGATATAAGTCATTGTTCAGAGATAATCGGCATGCATTTGTGATGGAGAATTTGGAGATGACCTTTGTTGTTCACTGCAATTCTCGACCAGCATCTAGCACTCAAGTGTGGTTGGTGAGTACCTAGTAACATTTTTTTTTTCCAAGCTAAGTAAGGTATTTTTGACATATTTAAAACAAATATTTTTTTTGTTTTTAGCAAATATTTTCGTACTTTTTAGCACATAAAAATAAATATATTTACATTTTTTAGCACATAAAAATCCGCTCCCTAATCATAAACATGGCATAAAAGTATTATTTCTTCAAAAACGAGCAAAATGATATTAGATCTTTTTGTTCGTGATATTTTAAGGAATCACATCCTACAATTAATGTTTTTTTTTTTTTTTTAATCCAATGCCACCAGGTTGTCTTTCGACATTTCTGGTCTTCTCTCCTGGCCATGGCTTAGTTGTAACCCACTTCTGAGGTTGGGGCGCCTGGAAGGCAGAGTTACATTACCCCGATGATGTGATAGGATGATTATGATAATGTGGTGCCAGGAGAGGTCTTAAATCTAAACTTAACCTAAATTCCAGACCATGGACGAACACAGGAATAATCCCCTTTAAGGAAAAATTCCTGTGCTCTAACCGGGAATCGAACCCGGGACCTCATGAACTATAGCCAGAAGCTCTAACCACTAGACCATGAGGCTGGTCCCTACAATTAATGTACTACCTTATCTTCCACCCTGTATACATTACAAAAGGCGCAACGTACCTCATAGGAATACAAAACATCCTATGTGTCCCTCTGTGGTCTCTGTATAGTCGAATGCCCCGCCATGTTCTCTTGTTCATGTCAACCAGCTTTCTTGGGGTCACTGTCTGGAAAGCTGCGTGCACCGCATTTTCCAGCTCATCAGCGGGAGCTGCGATAAATCGTGCATTCGTCAGAAAAATTGGGCTACCTTTGCCTGCTGAGCCATTGTTGGAAATTGTTGCAGCATCCGACCACAAATGTTCACACGTCTCTCCAAATCACCATCTGATAATTCATTAACATTTAATAGACGCCAACACTTCAATTTCAGGTCCAATTCCATATTGTGTTTCCACATGGTTATTTCTGGAAGTCCCCACTCAGCAGCACGTTTTCGTGTGGATTCTTGGACAGGTTGTGCCAACGTTAAAGCCTTGTGGATGGCCTTCCATTTCTCTGCGCATTGCCCGTTGTGAAAGCTTTCTTTTCCCACAGCAACAAAGTCTTCCTTGTCGGTGCTGCCTTCTCGAACCGCGCGACGAAATCGTCCATGACATTTTTCATTGATTTGCCATTAACTTGGCGCTCATGGACCCACACAAAATCCACCAAACGTTCCTCAGTCGTGTATTCGCTTGTGTCAGCCATTCCTTCAACTAACTAACTTCAACTATCTGCTGTCACGCATTGCGATTCTTAAAGCGTCAACAATGGACAGCAATAGTGCCAACCTCACCAGCACGAACATGGCACGTCAGCTTGAATTTAATGTAATTTGATGTAATGAAAGTGTATACTTTGTAATGTAAAGGATATTTCAAAAGTCAGTTCAAACTTTAAACCGCTATAAATATTATAATATTTGAGATAGGGAAAAAACAAAAAACATCACAGTGTTGGGCAAACAATGGGGTTTACAAAATATTGGGAAGATGTTCGCCGTTCTCTTCTTCAACATACAGCATTCTGTCTGCGACACCATGAACAGCATTTTGCAGATAATGTCTTAGAATTTTGGAAATTTCTTGCGAGATAACATCTTTCAGTTGCAGTAGGGTTGTTGGATGTGTCAGGAAAGTTCACTCTTTGAGGTAACACCACAACCAAAAGTCGGCCGGATTGAAATCTGGAGATCGCGGGGGCCACATTGTTGGAAAGTGCGTAATTGAGGTTCGTTTTGCTACCAAAGTCTTCAATTACGCGTGTTAACTCCACCATTAATTTTTAGTAGCTTATTTTACGACGCTTTATCAACATCTTAAGTTATTTAGCGTCTGAATGAGATGGTGATAATGCCGATGAAATGAGTCCGCGGTCCAGCACCGTAAGTTACCCAGCATTTACTCATATTGGGTTGAGGGAAAACCTCGGAAAAAACCTCAATAGGTAACTTGCCTCCACCGGGAATCGAACCCGGGCCATCTGGTTTTCCAGCCAGACGCGCTAACCGTTACTCCACAGGTGTGGACAATAATGGAATAAGACAGACTGTTACAGTAAACGGAGAGCGCTACTACAGGATGTTACAGATCTTCGTCGGCTCTAGACTGAGGAATCGCGATATGGAAAACATAATCCTCATGAAAGATGGCGCTCCACATCACATCTTTATTCCTCCAAAACAATTAATTACGCCGATGTTTGGCGATCGTGTCATCAGTAGACACTTTCCAAAAGTGTGGCCTCCGCGATCTCCAGATTTTAATCCCGCCGACTTTTGGTTGCGGGGTTACCTTAAAGAACGAGTTTTCCTGACACATCCAACAACCCTACTGCAACTGAAAGATGCCATCTCGCAAGAAATTGCCAATATTTCAAGACATTATCTGCAAAATGCTGTGCATAGTGTCGCAGACAGAATGCTGTACGTTGAACAAGAGAATGGCGGACATCTTACCAATGTTTTGTAAACCCCGTTGTTTGCTCAACACTGTGATGTTTTTGTTTTTTTCCCAATCTCAAAAATTATAATATTTATAGCGATTTAATGTTTGAACTGACTTTTGAAGTACCCTATATATACGGAATTTGTGCGCGGAATGCAGATTAATACTAAAACTATAACATTTATGGGTTTCAGCTTAAATGCTGCGGCTTTTGAGGGCATCCCCTTTTCCCGCTCTGTTTACCAGAGATTTGTGTCCTAGAATCACCTCAAGAAGGCATGTAAAGCATGAAAGAAGGAGTCCTATTCCTAGAATGCACAAGGCTCCTTGAACAGAACTGAAGGAGAGTGGAGTTTGTTTATTCTCCTGTTGGTCTGATTGGAAAAACAAACTCATGTAGTGATAACCCAGGTTTTGAATCACCAGATTCTGCCAGTGACTTAAAATACCTCCATCTTGAAGCTGTGTGATTGTCCTGTCTAATGATAGCTTATAGGGTGAATTTTGCCGCAAGCCTATTGCTACATAGAACGTAAAAGTAGGCTCCTTCATGAGTCTTAGTTTATGTCTTGCTCTGTCTGACAATCTTTCAGTATCAGTCACAAAAGTAGTCGATAGTGCCTTCGTGAACACAGCGTAACGTCCCTGAAGAATATGCTTCTCTTTATCTGACTCCGCTGTTTCTAGCACAAATCGGTTCGCAAATTCCAGAAGCTTGGGATTTGATGCACCGTGTAGGAGCGGGAGAAGGAAATTGTCCCTGTCGCCCCAGTAGATGTTCTGTTCCAGCAAGTCGTTGACTGTGTTGATGGGAGGAGAAAATGGCGGAGAAGCGAGCAGTGACGTGTAGCCGGTCAGGTAGATGGTCGTGATGAGCAAACAGAAGAACGACCACGACGTGATAAGATATCGAAGTGCGGTTGGTCTAGGGAACTTCGGAGGGCTGTTGAGCACCAGGACACGAACTGCATCCAGAAGGCAGGTGTGCAGATTGAGGTATCGGCTGCCTCCTCCAGTTCGCAGCAGTTTGGCTGTGCTGTACATGATCAGAGTGAAGACGAGCAGTGCCACCACCAGAATGGCCCACGTCCATATCTCGAGCGGCAAGTACAGAATTATGGCCTGGGGCAGAGGCCACGGCTTGGGCACCAGGAAAGTACCCTTCTGTCGAGTCCAAGGAGCCGACATCTGCAGACCTTTTGGAGGGGTAACTGTGAGCCACAGTGAACATACCTGAAACACGTCGAGTAGCTTATTATCGTGTTACAGTCTTACTAATAAACAGTGTATAGTTTTTATACGAGACTTATGCAGAGTTGAGACAGAAAACGTTACCAATAAACCGTGAATAAGCTATGGACGTATAAACAGCCTGTAACTATACAATGGGAATTGCTTTGCAGTAGTTATATACACGAAACCCCTTGTTTAAGCGTTGTATATAGCGAAAAAATGGCCGCCCCTCTAACAGCTGTTCATATCGACTGTCATTTTATGATGATGGTTACCTTGTAACCACAGAAGAACCAACCAAAGAACATAGAATTATTAGAATAATATTGCTGTAGCTTCTACTCTTTGACCAAAATGTAGTGCGGTAATCGATTAGAGCCAGTTGTACTATCGATATTTAACACGCGACACTAGAGCGCCCTACCGGATGCAATAGAGAACCTCAGATATTCTATTATCTTTCGTAACGAAGTAATGACGAAACTATGACGTAGCTGTGTAACAGTTATACTGTTATACACGACGTATGTAGTGATTATTAGTAAGGAATTTACACACGACTTATAAACGAGCTACTCATTGTATAAGTATAAGACAGTTAAATGTCTGTATATAGGGTTTTTATTAGTAAGACCATTAGAATGGAATGGGACTATACAACGTAATAATAGAGCATCGATTGTCTACGTTAATTCATTAAACAAAACTTTATGAATGACGATAATCGAGTAATTGAAATTCATGTTAAACTGCCACAGCGACAATTTATTCTGAAAATAAAACCTAATCACATACAAACATCAATGCTGGATTAATACAAGTACCCAAAGGTGTCCTGCTCTTCACAGGACCCCGCGTTTCGAGGGCCCTCAATAGAAAATAAATTGAAATTGGGGGGAGGCGGGTGAAATTTTGATCATTTTCAGTCAAAAATCGCATTTTCGTTTTCTTATAGAAATGAATCAGCAATCTCTTATTTATAGTATGTTGAGCAAGTTTCATTGCTCTGCGTCGCTCGAAAACATACAAATTACGCGATATATAAATGGTGCACCTTTGAGCTTCAATTTCATGCAAACAAGCTGCTTTCTCACACTTTTTTTTCAACACATTTCGTCAGGTTCGAAGTTTAAAGGCTCTTATAATTTTGAAATTTTTACTGCGTTATCTATATACTGTGGTTAACCCTTAAATTCACAAAATATCCTATAGGGTACAACAGGTTAATATATGCTATAATTTTAATAGAACAATAGAAAAAATTGTTAGGAAAATGAAATAACCAAAATGACACAGTACTATAATATTGTACAACATATAAAATATGGACATAGCGATAGTTGTTTTCTTTACAGTCCGACACGGTTTAATAAACTAGTGTAAGAAATGAAGTTTTGCCAGTTTAAGGGTTAACAAATAACTCATAGGTTTTATGATTAAATGAATACTTAAAAAAAAAATGAAATATTTATAGTCGCAACACAGTATAAAGAAGATACAGTAAGGTCAACTAGCCCATTTCGTGGGAACAAATTCTGAGTGCGCATGTCACGAAACCGGGTGTGTTGTCTGGAACCTCCACCAGATGGTTCTCCATCTACGACAGGCTGGCATAATTTAATATTAACTGAAAAGATTTATTACTCATCTTTTAACAATATGAAAGACATGAGGCAAAGGAATGGCAACATAATCATAATAATAATTACTTCCGTATATAAACATCATGAAAATATTTACTAATTGACGCTAATTTTAAAGTCACTGGTAGATGCTTATGTTGGTAACTAATATTCAATCATTAGCTACATAGATCATGACATTCTTTTCGATGAAGTTACGTCAACAATGGCTATAATAAAATTTTGTTGGAAAGAAATGCAATGGATATGAAGAAACAGAATAAAACGGTAAGCACTTCGCTAATAGTTGTCTATGTTTTACTTCAATCATAAACACTGCAATTTTATATGTATTTTGAAAAGAAAAAGTGAATTTTCATTAGACCTACATAATAAGACACAAATATCACTACAGAACAAAGGGATAATTACAACAGTTAATACAAAATTTCATCTGAAAGTTTAGCATGTCTGAACAGCTGATCGCTAAAATCAGCTGTTAGCGCTGCCGATACTAGCGACATGGTTGGATTCATTGAGAACTACACCTCCCTAAGTTTGATTTTAGTACCAACAACATCAAAGGTGCCGACAAGAGTTGTCTCTCTACTGTATCTTCTTTATACTGTGGTCGCAATGGAAAATTTTTATTTTTAGGAATGCAGTGGTTATAAAATATTATTGAATTGATTTTAAGTTTTTATCTGGTGAAGGAGAAAATCTTATGTTTATTGATAATTCAGAGTGGGTCATGGTTGTTGACGTGGTTGTTTGTGAATGTATTACGGTATGTTAAATGACAATTTCTTTGTTTTTAATACATATACAAATATATTATTAAGCTTATTATTATTATTATTATTATTATTATTATTATTATTATTATTATTATTGTTGTTGTTAATCATAACTGCCATCGTTATATGTTGCGCTGTTTATGTTAAATAAATAACCACAAAACTAAAATTCATTGCGCTATGCATGCTACGTACTGCCACATCCGCCCTGTCTTCAGCGACGTCGTCAGTGACTCTCTGCCAAGGGCTGGAGGCGGTGAAGTTATTGTACCACGATTCATCTTGGCGTATGAAAGTAATGCTTGAATTGCGAAATGCCTCCTGCACGATCCTCACTTCAATCCCGTCGTACTGCACACCCCCTGACTTGCTACGTGTGTAAGTAACATAGGGTGGACACTCGAACAGCGAGACTCTGACATCTGGTAGGCGCTTCAGCTGTGCATCCACCGCATCTTTAAGCCAAGGAGTTTCTTCTTTTGAGATCAATCCTGTGCCTGAATTCCACTCTCCAAACAGTTTCCCACTAACAGCTTCTGTCACTTGAAAACTGTTTCCTTTCTTCACGACAAGAACGACCGCTAGGGTTTCGTCGATGCCTGTCGGTGGGGCATCCCCCATGTAGAACAGCAGAATCCTGGAGTATGGCTCCGCGGATGTGTGGATGTCGGTGGAGTTGTCGGTTACGATTATGGTGCCGTCGGTAGCCTCCTGGGGTTTGGTTCCCACGCTGAACGTGACCAGAGGGCAGAGCTGGAGCACGGCCTCCATCACGAGGGCCTCGCCCGCGTGGCCGGTGGTCGCCATGTGCAGTGTGAGGCAGCTGGCCTGGAAGGTGGCCTGAGCCACGGAGCTCGCCACGGCTTGCAAGTGCTGCATGCTTGCTTGTCCGCGCCGCTCCGACTGGACAGAACAGCTGATAACATCAATGCACGTGTGTGCATAATCAGACGTACAAGCGGCCCGCCCGCCCTCAATCAAGCACTTGTCACAAGTGTGTCATTTCTTTCCTTGTACATAGCAGGGGTGTCTACCTGTTTTGCTGTCCTCTTATGACGAAACATCTAAGAGTACTCCTTGCTCATGTGGTTAGGGGCAGAGTTGCTAAGCTCCGGTAGGCTGGTTCTCAGTCATTAAATTAGTATTAAACTGTAACAAAACTAACATCTATACTAATAATAAATCTGTAGCCGAAATTTTTCTGATAATTTTCGATTTTCCAAAAATAATTGATCCTAACATATATAATTAACCACCCTGAAACCGAAAATCGCTTTTTCGAAATTTTTGTTTGTATGTATGTCTGTCTGTCTGTATGTTTGTTACCTTTTCACGCGATAATGGCTGGACGGATTTCGATGAAAATTGGAATATAAATTAAGTTCGTTGTAACTTAGATTATAGGCTATATCGCATTCAAAATACATTATTTAAAAGGGGGGTTATAAGGAGGCCTGAATTAAATAAATCGAAATATCTCGCTTATTATTGATTTTTATGAAAAATGTTGCATAACAAAAATTTCTTTAAAAATCTTTTCCGATAAGTTTTATTCTTTGAAAAATTTTGATAGGACTGATATTTAATGAGATAAATGAGTTTTAAAATTAAAATAACTGCCATCTAAGGCCGTGTAATGAAATAAATAATTGACTTCGTCTATAAGGGGCCTTGGTCAACAACAATCGAAAGCTATGAATCATAGCCTACAGAAAATGTTTCTGTGTTTGTATGAAGCAATATCGGAAGTTAAATTAACCGATTTGTATAATTAATTATTATTTCACCATTTGAAAGTGTAGTTTCTTTGTATGGACATAATGCTATAATGTTATTACAGTAACTTGTGAGTGAATTGAGTACAGGTAAGATTAAAATAGCTTCTTATGCACAGAAAATTTGATAGGCTATTCTGTGTATTCGTTTCCTGTATTTCTTAAAATAATGTTTATCTCAGAGAATTAACGAACAACGTGAGTGTATTGATTTAGTATGCAGTAATAATATGTTAGCTTAGCATTTCATTATTTTATAATCCAAATTTTAACTATGCTCAATTGAATCGAGTTAAAATACATAATATATATATATATATATATATATATATATATATATATATGTAAGTGTTAAGTATTTTAGATAACGTCATAGAACAATGACCACATGTTTTTTAAAATTGATCTTAATTGGTTATTTTAACATATCGATAGTATATAAGTGTTTTATGGTTTTATATAACCACTGTAAATATGTATGGGTATAAAATGTATATTCACACATACACACTATCCAAGACCACAACATATGTACCTATTGGCCAGGTTTAAATTTAAATTTACTATCATAAATACATCTGATGATGGTACACTGAGGTACCGAAAACGTTAATGTAAGACGTCAATAAATTATAATTGTAATACAGATAAGCAGAGACGGTCTAATTGAATTTTCATTACTTTATTAGTCAGCTTATCGGAACAATCAATACAAGATGAAAGTAACATAATTCAATTTAAATCCTGTCCAAATTCAACGTCGCAAATTTCTAGCGCAATAATTAACAATAGATTCCTATTAGAAACAACAACAACCAAATTTCTTGGCTTAAAAATCGATAATGTGTTAAATTGGAAAAATCATATTAAAGAAATTACCCCCAAACTAAATTCAGCTTGTTTTGCTATTAGATCTACGCAAAAGATAGTAAATATCAATACCTTAAAAACAATATACTTTGCATACTTCCACTCGGTAATGAGTTTTGGAATAATATTCTGGGGAAATTCCACAGATGGTAACAGTATATTTCAATTACAAGTAATTAGAATAATAGTAGGTGCCAAATCTAGGGAATCGTGTAGGACTATTTTTAAAAAACTACAAATAATGCCCATGGCTTGTCAGGATATCTTTTCATTAATAATCTTCCTCGTATGTAGTCATGAAAACTTTGTAACTAATTCATAGCATAAATACACGTCAAAAAATGACTTTCATACTCCATCGGCAAGTCTATCGTGCTATCAAAAAAGAGTGCGTTATATGACAGTAAAAATTTTTAATAGCCTCCCTATCGATATAAAAAATGAAACTCAAAACATAAAATTATTTAGGGCCAAATTAAAGAAGTACCTAATTTCTCAGGCCTTCTATTCTGTAGGTGAATTCATGACATTCAATAACACTTCATGAAATTGATACTAAAACTTTGTGTTGTACTAGTAGACTTTATTGTAAATCTCGTCTGTATATATTTCATCTAGACTGTGACTATAAATTAAGATTTTATGATAGTATTAAGTTTTTTGACTTGTTCCATATTCTAGCTGTAAGCATGTATGAATACCATGGAATGTTAATAAATACAATACAATACCATAGAATAACAATTACTGATACTTTTACTTTTCCTAAACATTATCATGTCGTAGCTCCTATGATAATAAATCAATCGCACTGTAATTCAGCAAATAATTGAGCGGCAAATAACGTCCTCGTGTGCTTTCTGCGAACGCAAACGAAAGAGCCAAAATGGCGGGCGATTATATTAAGTATTTATCGAGCCTTAGGAACTGCAGTGAATCACAAGACGCACACGTTTAAATGTAGCCGACCTGCAACGTGATTGGTTGCCGGAAATTAGAGCGATGGGACTATAGTAGCATTCGTAGAATGCAATGCAATCTTAGATACACCAAGGCTCTGCTGGTTGCATAAACAACAGGCGATGTGATTAAAATGACGATCATATTTATGATAAGCAGATACTATAACGTACGACTTTGTGGTCTAGCAGTCAGCATTCGTGACTACAAATCATGAGATTCCGGGTTCGATTCTCGTCCTGAGCATGTAAATTCGACACTTGTACGAGTGTTAACCCGATACTTAACGGGGCTCGATGCGGCCTTGTACAGAATGAACAGTAAGTAATGTCATTAATTTCAGGGGGTTATTCTGTGAGATATTTCAAACAAAAAGTTTAATACAATTTTGCTCGTTTTTGTTTCCTTTTCGAAATAAAAATTGTTTTATATGAAGCATATCATAGTGTGTTTTGGGAAAGCCACGCTCAGTCAATTTAAGAGAGCATTGTATTACGATGATAAATGATTGAAAGAATTTTAGTTTTGTCCTTCAAATCAGCGGTTCCCAACCTTTTTTGACTCACGACACATTTTACTGAACGCCTACGATATCGCGACACACTTATTTGATTTTAATAATAATAATAATAATAATAATAATAATAATAATAATAATAATATAATAACCCATACTTTTCTTCTGGAGAAAAAGGTGGACTAACTCGGTGCAGAATATTTTATAGCGGACTGGGGTGTCAAAATTTTCAAAATTAGTCCTGAACTGTGTGAAAAATATTAAACTTCTGCTCTAATTTTAGGATCAAAGAGATTACTGTTCACTGCACGGGAATTTTGTCGTTTTTAACCTCCTTTTTGTCCAACTAAGACTTCCAAGATCTAAGCAGAATTCAAAGAAGAATTATATTAAAAACATAGTTATTCACACATATTTCGGTTCCATGATGAAAAATGCAACAAAACAGTGCCGTTTCATTGCATTCAGCCAGAAAAAAAGCACTGATAACAACTTCTATGCAGTGTCGGATATCCAGTGTTGTAGATAGGTTGATATTAATACGCAATCGAAAAAAAAAAAAAAAAACAAGCAGCAACTTGAGTGGCATTAGAAAAAAAACTAGATATGTGTCAAAAATCCCAACCTGTCTATGCTGGATACCCGATAAAAGATTTTTATTATCGTTTTTGAAAACTCGCTTATTTAAATTAATGTGAAGTCTGCGCTTGATGGGTTGCACAGAGTTTCTCTATACGTGGCCTTACGGTTGAAAAACTGAACTGCACATTGTTGCAGGTGTTCACGTTTCATTGGTAAAGTCTGTCTCAAAATAAAATGTACCTATGAAAGACTTCGTTGCAAATAAAACATGCGTTGTGAAGAAACTTTCTGGATGCACTAAAATTTATTTTGTGCGAGATCGTGCGTATTTGCTTGCTTTCCGCACAAAACCAATACGCGGTAAGTGTGAAATACCACATTCAGTATTCCCAACGTAACACACATAACAATTTCCCTCTTCTTACCGCTTAAGCGCCATATTCATTTTACTGCTTTAGGCTTTTAACATATTATTTTCAGAGACGTTTAACATAGTAATAATTATAAATTGGAAACTTACCACTGCAATTTCACCTAAATTGCACTATTAATTATTGTTTTTAAATATTTGCAAAAATTAAGTAAAGTCTACTACTGCACGAAACTTATTGCATTCCTGACACAAGTAACATTAAGGAAGCCGTGAAAAAATCAACAAGATTCCAGATGCCGATGTTATTACTGCAATATGTTATACAAATAATATTGTTAAAATATTAAAATGAAAAATAAATCATTACATAACCTTACCGTTTGTTTTAAGTTTGCATTTATAGACTGGGGGAAAAAAAGACAGACGTATATCACGGCCTGCTGGAATATAGTAAACATAGAAAACATTTTATAGCAACAATGTTGAAGATAGATATTTTAGTTTTTAAAAGTTGCCGTCATTGAACAGAAACAAGATGGAGATTTCATTGCAACTAATTAGAAATTCCTCTTTCAGGTATGTAATAAACGATCTTCGTACAAAATAATGTACGATACACGAGCGGTATGTTTGTTTTCATGTTTTCGGAAATTAAAAAAGCTCAACTACGTTTCGCTTTTTCAATCTTTTCCTCGAACATGAAAACATCAACATACCGCTCTTGTAACGCATATTACTATTTCAATTCCAAATGTAACTTTTGAGTGCATAACAATAAATTACTTCATGTATGAAAATGTTTTAAATGCTAGTTAAAGAATGTAAACTGCCTATAAATAGTAATATCAGCCGTAACAAATACAGGTGAAGAAGCGTATAATGACAAAGAACATCTAATATACGTGACTTTGTTTTTCCCCTCTTTTCTAGAGTAAGATTACCTAGTCATAGCTGTATGCCTCTTCGCATGAAGAAGTAAATCCTCACGCCATTTAGTTATTGTGTAGCCTACGTTAATATTTGCTAAGAATGTTTACGTTCATCGAAATACCAAATTAGACACATTTGAGTGATCCTATGAGCTTTTTCTTGTGCATCAATCCTCATGGTGATTATGATGGACTTCTTCAGCTAATGACAGGGGTACTCCATGTATTGCTTATAATAAATAATTTATTAGTATCTGTCATTATGTCCAATATGAATTGCGTGCAGAATACGGAAGGATTGTTGAAGTCCAGTACAGCGGAAGGGAACATTCTTGGCCGAAAGCTGTTGCAAGATGTACAAAAATACGGACTATACTCTGTCCAGCAAAATTATAGTGCTGTAAACCATCGAGGACCAATTACAAACCGGAATGTATCACTCCGCCGTTGTTCAGTATTCATGACACCATATTTAACGATATGAATAGATCTCTTCACATAGCAACAAACAAAACAAAAACGTTTTTTACAACATTTAAAACCTTTTAAAACATGGTATAATAAAATAAAATTGAAACATTTTGCTGTGATTATTTTATAGGGGAAAGCGTGTGATACGTCTAAGAGTCAATTAAAGATCTCAGTATCGTGTGCTTGTGTTATATCGCTTTATCCTTTCGTTGAACTGACTTTAGGTGTGTGGTAGATTCATGTAGCCTGATAAAACTTTGACCGCTTATTTAATTTCTAATTCTTACTTAATGAAGGCTGAACCTAACTTCCCCATTGACACTTTTTTTTCAGCTTTTTGTATTGTTGGTAAATATTCTGAGCAGTTGGTTAAGGGGGTACATACAGCTTACAGCAGTAAAATTTTGTAAATATTAATTTTTTTCTCTTATTATAAATTTAGAAAAATTAAATACAATTTGTAGGTGTAAAACACTATTTTTCCTAATTAAGAAAAAGAAATTATAGTACAAAACTACTTGCTTGTCTGCCTGCCTGCCTGCCTGCCTGTCTGTCTGTCTATTTATTTGTTTATTTATTTATTTTTATTTATTTATTTATATTTATTTATTTACTTATTTATTTATTTATTTATTTATTTATTTATTTATTTATTTATTTATTTATTTATTTATTTATTTATTTATTTATTCATTTATTTATTTATTTGTCTTCTCTTTTTTCTTTTTTCAAACTTCTGAATATGCAGAGATGTTTATGGATTTTGTGACGGCATTGTATTGGCTGCTGTTGAGAAATACAGACGACGTTTTCACAATCGAAGGGTTTCATCTAGGTGTAGCCTATGTTTTCCTGTGTTTACAGGATGTTATCTAAAACTGGCATGCTACCAAGTGTTTCATTGAGGTCGGAAAGATGACTGGTACCGGTACCTGATATGAATTTATAATTCATGGAATCCATAAGGACAACCTTAGTAATTTGTCTTCTGTAAATATTTTATTTTCTTACAGAGTTTGTACTTAATCTATACTAATAATAAATCTGTAGCCGAAATTTTTCTGGTAATTTTCGATTTTCCAAAAATAATTGGTCCTAACATATATAATTAAGCACCCTGAAACCGAAAATCGCATTTTTGAAATTTTTGTTTGTATGTCTGTCTGTATGTTTGATACCTTTTCACGCGATAATGGCTGAACCGATTTATATGAAAATTGGAATATAAATTAAGTTCGTTGTAACTTAGATTTTAGGCTATATGGCATTCAAAATACTTTATTTAAAAAGGGGGTTATAAGTGGGCCTAAATTAAATAAATCGAAATATCTCGCTTATTATTGATTTTTATGAAAAAGTTACATAACAAAAGTTTCTTTAAAAATGATTTCCGATAAGTTTTATTCTTTACAAAATTTTGATAGGACTGATATTTAATGAGATAAATGAGTTTTAAAATTAAAATAACGCCATCTAAGACGGTGCAATGAATTAAGAACAAATGACTTCGTCTATAAGGGGCCTTGGACAACAACAATCGAAACAGGGGCCTTGGACATCAACAATCGAAAGCTATTAAACATAGCCTACAGCGAATGTTTCTGTGTTTGTATGAAGTAATATCAGAAGCTAAATTAACCGATTTGTATAATTAATTATTATTTCACCATTGGAAAGTGTAGTTTCTCTAGATGGACATAATGCTATAATGTTATTACAGTAACGTCTGAGTAAATCGAGGACAGGTAAGATTAAAATAGCTTCTTATGCACAGAAAATTTGATAGGCTATTTTGTACATTCGTTTTCTGTATTTCTTAAAATAATATTTATGTACACTCATTTTAATCTCAGAGAATTAACGAACAACGAGAGTGTATTGATTTAGTATGCAGTAATAGTACGTTACCTTAGCAATCCATTATTTTATAATTCAAATTTTAAGTATGCTCAATAGAATCGTGTTAAAATACATAAAATATATATGCAATAAATGCAATGCAAAAAAAAATTGGGTAATGAGCGAAGCAGATTATCTTGCGCTGTTGTAAAAATTGTTCCCTGGATCAAACGTCCTATTTTAATTATGTAATTACTTTATATTTATTTCTAACAGGTGCAGCGGAGCGCACGGGTACGGCTAGTTATGAAATAAACTTATTAGAACAACACGAGATTCAGCATTTTCAATTATGTATCATATCACAATGTTCGAATACGTAGAAAACGTCTCCTCATTTAAAAGTTCGCCCATCAATAACTTCCCAACCGTTACATTTCGGACATAGGTATGTCAAGTTAAATTGATGTAGGCTAACCCAAACTACATTATCTTTAAGTATTTTACATTCCTCCTGAGGCAGTCTGTAGTTATATTAGATAGTATTTTATTTAGCCTATCAGGGAAACTTACTTGCGGATGTAATTTGCGGGAAATAAGCAATAGACTTCCCACTGTCAAGTTGAGCCGAGTTTGCAGTGTTTTACTTTTTAAGCCACTACTCTAAATATATTGCAGATAATGATTAATTTTTACTGCAAAATATTCTAGAATAATGTATGCATAAAAGGAAAAACCTTTTGAAAAAATTGACTTTTTGAAGATCTTGAACTGTACCTGCCCCCTAATGGAGAATCGTCTAACCTAAGGTTGTTGTTCAAGTGTAGTACTAAAATTGTGGAATGCCTACTGATCACATTTACCTTGTACAGCCTAACTGTACAGCCAAATCTTCGTAGAACATCTCGCCTTAGATAATCGGCAATTCTTTAGTTTCAAATACAATGGAATTTCAAGCATTAGGCTATAGCAACTGATTTTTATCTTGCAGTAATGGAGAAATGTTGCAATGACACGGAAAAGTCCACACCTGTGGACCGGGTTCGATTCCTGGTCGGGAGGTTGAGGTTTTTTCCGGGGTTTTCCCTCAACCCAATATGAGCAAATGCTGGGTAACTTTCGGTGCTGGACCCCGGACTCATTTCGCCAGCATTATCACCTTCATCTCATTCAGACGCTAAATAACCTAAGATGTTGATAAAGCGTCGTAAAATAACCTACTAAAATAAAAGAAAAAGACACGGAAAAGAAAAGTACTCAGAAAAATTATCTTGTACCATTTACATTCTAACTATCTTCCAATGAGAAACATGCCCTAGACTTTAAAACAAATTCTACGGAATTGCCATAATGGGAAAAAGATCACCGAAGCTCCTACATCTATCCTGAAAATATATTTTTATACGAAATAAAGTAATAAGCAGCGAAGGACACAGTGGGATGAAATGAAGAGTGTCAATGGAGTGAAATTTGTTTTGTTGAAGAAACGGAAGAAGCTTGAGAAAAACCCATATCATCAGAATTTTGTCACCGAAATAATCGAAATTATCACTCCAATCAACGTCTTGGACAAAATCGTGTTTGCGCAAAGATAATCCCGCGGTCTAACACTAAACATTCTGAAGGTTTTCTTATGATAATTACTCCCTAGGACTTGAACCTAGGTTTCCAGCACTAAAATTGCCGCAATACATCAAGACTAATATATCTGCGGTATCTGTGGTATATTAAAGTGATCGATTCTGTAGCAAAGGATACCCATTACAATAACGCCTTTTCTTTGAAACCCATGAGCGTATTAATGAATTCCCTCATTGAAATTTCATTAAGTTCCGTGCTGCGCACCTAGCCTGCTGTGTGAATGTACACGTGTTCAGTGGGGTAATTACACACCACATGAGTGATCATATCGCATTCATGTATACCTTCGTAAGGGTAACACGCGAAGAGAAGCAATGAATCAATAGGCAGGGAGGTACGGCACACTTTCCCCAGACAGGCCTTCGGTTCGGAATAAACATTTGAAGTTAAATCACTCAATATTAATGTGTGGCAAATATTAGCCTTCGGATTCTTCTTAGAATGTGATCTCGGTATTACGTGAAACAATATCAATATACAGTAGGTACTACCACGGCCGACTTGATGTTCCTTTGCTCTTTTGTATACGGCCTTGACAATAGTAATATTTTCTTGAAATTGGATAATTTCTCAATTCCACCACGAGGCGCTGTCTGCCAAGCTCTGGTGTCCACAGAAGAAATACTCAATATGAATTAAAATGAATGATTAAAGAGTATTAATAACACTTATAAATAATAACTAAGAAAATAATAAGTATTATTATGTTTAGTTCTGTTAATTATGGCAAAAGCGTGAGTTTAAAAGCAGGGAAGGTACCACATAGTAACCTGTTCAGTTTAAGTAACATGATTACAGAGGCGTAATTTTATAGTTCATTCGCTGAGTAGCACCCCTAGGCTAAACTGCGATGTTTTAAAGTAATCACTTGGGTAATTATTTACCATAACTTGTACTGAGTTTTATAATTTCACTCATTGCACTGATACATTCCACTTGATATTGCAGATTCAAGAATCATAGTTTCAAGATTTTGCGACTCAGTGGATTATAAGCCGCATTCTTCGAAGGAACAAGCTTTTCAGTTAAAGCTGCTGCAATGTTGTCTAGAAGCGGCCTAACAAATTTCACAGTAATGATATTAGCAAGTCCGTTTTGGCCGTCTTCATCACAAATTGGCATTGCAAGAGAGGGCATCTACACAGTAACGGCTCAATTTCTGAACACAAATTTTCTAATATATTCTTGTTTGTTATTCTCTTTCGATGATTAAGCAGCTGATCTAGAATCAATTTTGCATGAATACTGCCTTCACCGGCCTCTTTCCATACATTTTCTTGTTCTTTATGTGACGGATCTCTTTCAGTTAGTTGGAACTTTTCGGTTGTTTTCGTTATCTCATCTTGCTTCTCTTGTAACACCTGATTAAGTTGTGTAATTTTCACATGCAATCTATTAATTATTTCTTTTTAGCTCCACAAAGTTGACAACGTCTGTTTGCGTCGCTTTATGGTCATTTTCAACTGGCAAGAAGGGAATGTCATTAACTGATGCTGAGCCACTCGGAAGATCTTGTTCAAATAGTGAAAAACCAATATTACTAAAAGATTTGCGTTTCTTGGGTGGAGGGAGATCAGTTTTAGTAACTGTTCGTCATGGTCTGCTGATATCTGTCACTTATACCTAGGATAATGAGGGAATATTGTTGGCACAGCATTTAGTTTTAATAGTCTAAATTTCCCATTATTAGAATAATCTTCTTCCCTGAAATATAATCTACCTACAAACGACTGAAGATGGGGAGTTGCTTTAGGAACAAAGTCTCGGCGTGAAATCACTTTAAGCCATTTTCGCATCTCTCCCTTACTTAGCCTACTTATGGCTTTTAAGGAACACGGAGGTTCATTGCCGCCCTCACATAAGCCCGCCATTGGTCCCTATGCTCAGCAAGACTAATCCAGTCCCTATCATCATATCCCACCGCCCTCAAGTCAATTTTAATATTATACTCCCATCTACGTCTCGGCCTCCCCAAAGCTCTTATTTCCTCTGGCCTCCCAACTAACAAACTATATGCATATCTGAATTCGCCCATACATACTACATGCCCGTCCATCTCAAACGTCTGGATTTAATGTTCCTAATTATGTCAGGTGAAGAATACAACGCGTGCAGTTCTGCGTTATGTAACTTCCTCCATTCTCCTCTAATTCCATCGCTCTTAGCCCCAAATATTTTTCTAAGAACCTTATTCTGAAACACCCTTAATGTCTGTTCCTCTCTCAAAATGAGAGTCCAAGTTTCACAACCATACAGAACAACCGGTAATATAACTGTTTTTATAGATTCTAACTTTCCGATTTTTTGACAGCAGACTAGATGACAAAAACTTCTGAACCGAATAATAAGAGGCATTCCCATATTTATTCTGCGTTTAATTTTCTCCCGAGTGTCATTTATATTTGTCACTGTTGCTCCAAGATATTTTAATTTTTGTCCACACCTATGGAGTAACGGTTAGCGCGTCTATCCGCAAAACCAGGTGGCCCGGGTTCGATTCCCTCAACCCAATATGAGCAAATGCTGGGTAACTTTCGGTGTTGCACCTTGGACTCACTTCACCGGCATTATCACCTTCATCTCATTCAGACGCTAAATAGCCTAAGATGTTGATAAAGCGTCGTAAAATAACCTACTAAAATAAAATAAAATATTTGAATTTTTCCACCTTTTCGAAGGATACAACTCCAATTTTTATATTTCCATTTTGTACAATATTATGGTCACGAAATATAATCATCTTTCTCTGTCACTCGGAAATTCGTGGAATGATATTGCTCCTTCACTCTTTTTTTCTATTCGAAGTACACAATAGTACACAACAATACGTCATTTTGAATCATATCACAATAAACTCACATACCAGTAGAAAGAAGCGCAATATTACTAATTATAATCGTACAAGAAACCATACACACATTCCTCAGTGGACCTTGGGAGTCAGTGCCATCTGGCGGGAATTTCATATTTTCTCGATTACAGCTTTAACACAGGGATCAAAATGAATTGTCAAGGCCGGTAAAGGAGAAGCGAAGCGAGCACATCAAGTCGGCCGTGGTACTACATACCGTGTGTTTTTTCTGGGTTATAGACATAGGAATTCAACATTACCTACCATAAGAAATCTATGTATAAAAAGAATTAAGAAATAACTTAATCAGTGGGCCATGTTTAGAAATTAGCAGACTTTCATGGTTACAGAGTCAAAGCCTGATGTTCTCTTGTTTTACAAATAGTCAAAGCCTACTTACTAGTTTCTAAACTAGCTTACTGATTAAGTTTTTCTTCATTTTTGTAGTACCATACATAGGTTTTTATGACAATATTAAATCCCTATGTCCTATATCCAGAAAAACTCACATTATTGTGTGAGATGGAGCTATGGAATAACTTATTTCATAATTGTAAGATCGAAGGCGTTATTTCAAACCTTTTCACTCTTTTCCCGTTATAAACCGACGTTGATATGTAAATTGCATGACTGTCCTCATACCAACAGTAAGACAACGAAGCGGGTAAAATAAATAAATGGTACAGTCTTACATGAAAATTCATCAATCATCAGACCTCTGTGGCTTATTTCAGCCTTCACATGAATTTACTAACATATTAAGTCTTAACATAATTATAATACCATTCGTAGATTTGTAGTAATCACCAAGGCGATACTGTACTCGATTTCCTACAAACTACATTCATTCATTCATTCATTCATTCATTCATTCATTCATTCATTCATTCATTCATTCATTCATTCATTCATTCATTCATTCATTCATTCATTCATTCATTCATTCATTCATTCATTCATTCATTCATTCATCTGTGGTCATTTTATATTAAGTGACATATTTAAAGATTATCTCAGAATAAAGATGGTATTTTTGCATAATCCCCACTTGAAGAAATCCATTTGTGTGAATGAATGGTCATATCTAAGTCCATGCATAAACTCACACTAATTTTCACTTTGAACGCACTTACGATCCATAAATCTCGTTTCGCTTGTAACAATTAACGCAACCATTGATGTGGAATGTAGTTTCGTCAGAGAAAATTAAATTAAATTAAATTAAATTAAGTATTATAGTCTTCACAACCATACAGAAGAACCGGTAATATAACTGTTTTATAAATTCTAACTTTCAGATTTTTGGACAGCAGACTGGATGATAAGAGCTTCTCAACCGAATAATAACACGCATTTCCCATATTTATTCTGCGTTTAATTTCCTCCCGAGAAACCTAAAAACCTTATTCCTTTGCTGTGGTCGTGCCAGAGAATCAGTCCTATTCCGAGGCTTATTGTAGGGATTCGTAACAAGCTGTTTTTTTATGGTGATGGGTTGTTAGCCCTTCGCCCAACCCCCAAGCTGGAGGACCACCCCTTATCGGCTGTCCACGACTGCTTATTCAATATATTCGCAGCTACCCTCCATATCTGGAGGCCGTCTCCTCTATCCGCAACCTGAGGACGCGCCATGCCGTGGTGATAGGGACCCACCATACATGAAACTTGGACTCTCACACTGAGAGGAACATAGGTTAAGGGTGTTTGAGAATAAGGTGCTTAGGAAAATATTTGGGGCTAAGCGGGATGAAGTTACAGGAGAATGGAGAAAGTTATACAACACAGAACTGCACGCATTGTATTCTTCACCTGGCATAATTAGGAACTTAAAATCCAGACGTTTGAGATGGGCAGGGCATGTAGCACGTATGGGCGAATCCAGAAATGCATATAGAGTGTTAGTTGGGAGAGGGAAAAGACCTTTAGGGAGGCCGAGACGTAGATGAGAGGATAATATTAAAATGGATTTGAGGGAGGTGGGGTGTGATGATAGAGACTGGATTAATCTTGTACAGGATAGAGACCGATGGCGGGCTTATGTGAGGGCGGCAATGAACCTTCGGGTTCCTTAAAAGCCATTTGTAAGTAAGTAAGTAAGTATTATAGTCTTCATCACTGCTAGTTTCATTTAGCACGTGATTAGTAAGCTAAATTCAGCGCGTTTGAGACGATCTTCGACTTTTATTTTTTTCATGTTTTAATTGTAGGCTACTCCTTCTCTGGCCCCCATGAAATCCTGATCAACTCTCACTGAATAAATTTCCCGGAATTTCATAAAGTAATGGACCAAATTTTTTTTTAAACCTGTAGAAACTCTCAACATTATTTTAACTGAATTAGTAGGTATAAGAACATAAGAATTTAATATTGTCGCAAGAAACCTACGTAGGCCTATAAAACAATGGAGTGGGCCATTTAAGTCATTAGCAGACTTTAACAATCTGCAGTAAAGTAAAGAGAACATCAGACTTCGATGTAATAACCATAAATTATGTTTTCTTGTTTTACAATAAATTGTTAAAGTCTAATGTAGAGATAAGGAGAAAAATTATAATATAATTATATTTCGCATTTACGAGTACCATATATCGCCTAAGTATGCAATTTTTTTTTAATGTTTGGCTGTTTCAAAGATAGAGTTGATTATTTGATTATAAAAAAATTAACATTCCTAAATAGGCCTGTACGTATTTAGTCCGTTGTGTTAGCGAGAAATCATCTCTTGTCATAACTCGTTAGCATTACAGAAACGTTTCTTTATGGTACGTACATCAGAGGCGGCTCCTCAGGGCAGGCAGGGTAGGCTAAGCCTACCTCAACACATTTAGAAAAACCTAAAAGTGGATATTTATTAACTACCCCAACACATTTGGAAAACCTTATATAATTATATACTCTTGTCTAGGTGCTTAGAAATTCTTCAATTAACTATGAATGGGATTTTTTGAGGGTTAGTTGGACGTTGCTTACTACTGGCAGTTCGATTTATGCGACAAGAATACACTGGACACATCACGATGGGTCAGAAGGTAGGCAGAAGCGAAGTTAGCCGACCCTCCACGTAACTTCAAAGCTGGCCCTGGAGTAAGCATTAAAAGAGATCGCTATTCTAAATGCTTTCTTAGCGCATGCGTTCTATGCTTAAGCCAGCGCGCTAGAATTCTGCCTGCCCTAACGAGAACCCACGAGCATTATCGAACATCTACGATTTGCGAAATTTCTGTTTGAAAGTTTCACGAGTTGGAACGTAGATTGTTACGAGTAGTATAACAGTTTTTAAACAGTGTGTTTTAAAATATGTTTTTTTAACAGTGTATTTTAGAAAATGTGATTTTTGCAAGTACGTACTGTATATTAATGTTACGTATATTTGGTGATTTATAGTTAATGTAAGTGATAACAATAATATTATATTATGACTGATATAATAAGTAAACTGTTACGTTGTCCGTTTTCGCGTCGTAATGACATTGAAAAGAGAAGTATTTTGGAAATGGACGACCCACTCCTGCATTAAGCTCTATTGTTCATAAAGTCAGTGCTAAAGGTGCAAGAAAATTTAATCCTTCATGGTATGAAACATTATGAAATGGAAATATAAAAATTGGAGATTTATCTTTCGAAAAGGTGGAAAAATTCAAATATCTGGGAGCAACAGTAACAAATATAAATGATACTCGCGAGTAAATTAAACACAGAATAAATATGGGAAATGCCTGTTATTATTCGATTGAGAAGCTTTTGTCATCTAGTCTGCTGTCAAAAAATCTGAAAGTTAGAATTTATAAAACAGTTATATTACCGGTTGTTCTGTATGGTTGTGAAACTTCGACTCTCACTTTGAGAGAGGAACATAGGTTAAGGGTGTTTGAGAATAAGGTTGTTAGGAAAATATTTGGGGCTAAGAAGGATGAAGTTACAGGAGAATGGAGAAAGTTACACAACACAGAACTGCATGCATTGTATTCTTCACCTGACATAATTAGGAACATTAAATCCAGACGTTTGAGATGGGCAGGGCATGTAGCACGTATGGGCGAATCCAGAAATGCATATAGAGTGTTAGTTGGGAGGCCGGAGGAAAAAAGACATTGGGGGAGGTCGAGACGTAGATGGGAGAATAATATTAAAATGGATTTGAGGGAGGTGGGATATGATAATAGAGACTGGATTAACCTTGCACAGTGTAGGGACCGATGGCGGGCTTATGTGAGGGCGGCAATGAACCTGCGGATTCTTTAAAAGCCATTTGTAAGTAAGTAAGTATGGTATGAAACACATAAATGGCTAACAGGAAGTGAAGTGAAAGCTAAGCTGTAGGTGGTCACGTTTGTTATTGTAATCTAAAGAAGGTACTTGGAATCAGATCATATTTGTAACTCGGTAAGTCTAAAGAGACTTGAAAAGAATTTGAATCCAATTTCGGAAATGTCGTCTGAACAACAAGGGTTGCAAGACAACAGTATAACAATAAACTAGAAAAAAACCGACAAATTATGAGACGGCTCATTGATGTAACAGTATTGTTATGTAAGCAAGAGTTAAGTTTTCGGGGGGCATGATGAAAGCGAGCTGTCATTGAATCGCGGGAATTACATAAAAATGTTCTGTAAATTTTGCCAACCCTGAACATTTGACTACGAGCCGCCACTGACGTACATCAAAACAAGAAAACTTAACCTTAAAAAATTTAACATGACGTTTGCGGGTTGCATCTTCATGTGTTTGCAAAGGCAATCTTCTATTATTTGGTTTGTTCTAATATCCATATGGAACATCTCATAAAAAACATAACGGCCCGCATCGTGTTGGTATATAATAGTATTTGCGACTGACATGAATAATAAAGGAGAATGTTCTAATGCGGAGTCCTTAACGACATGAGGTGATAGATTATGATTGTTGAATTAAATCCAAATATTGGCATTCGAAGAAGCTGTCAAGACATAGATCTACACCCCCCTGCAAATAGCACGAAATACTACATTCAGATGACTACAATAATTTTCGTTTTAGATTACATAATATGTATGCGTAGGTAGGGAAACATAATCGACTCCACCATTCAGAAAATAAAGATAGGCCTACATAAGTTATGAAAATATGCTTCAATATCGACAATATCCCTAATTTATATCTTTTATATAGGAGTATTGAATAGAGATTCGTAAAAACATGAATTGTACGCCATAAGAACGTAATGTAATTTCTAAAAGTATTGTTGATTAATTTGACGCGACAACCTGGCTTCGGCCGAGCCTCTTGCAAGCTCATTATGCAATATATTTCTGATGCGCAGCACAATACAATAAATAATGAGGACAAAGGAATCAAAGCATAGCCTACATTTTCGTAGTTTTGGAATTGTTACAGATAATGGAAGTAATCAGTCATTTGAACTCCTATCATTATCTCTTGTTCCGTTAACCACATCCCAAAAATATTACCACCTATTTCAGAAGCAGTCTGTTTTATTAAATCAGTACCTTACTGAAATCTTAATAAAAATCTAACCAACAATACTAAAGTCTTTAAATAAAAAGGTAAACAAATTAATAAAGGAGTAGGGAAAATAATTCAACTAGGTTGGTTTTGATATGATATTTCCAGGATTAATATTAGTAATACACCTCTGCAACCAAGTAATGAAAATTTTCAATAATTTGCGAAACCCTTGCGACTTAACAATACAAATAAAGCACAAATGGTACAATTGGATAAAATCCTGATGCAATGTTTGACGAAGCTGTTCCTTATTGGTTTAATAAGCTATACGAAGTAGACTTCTTGGCCAATCACAAATGATCACGACTTCGATTTCTAGTGGCAGCAAGAAATACGAAGGATTCGAAAGTTGTGTGATGTATTTTGACCAAGTTGCGTTTATTATGGCTGTATATGTGAAAATGAAGTTACTTTAAATATAGCGATGTATTCAGATTAGTTATCACACCTCAGTTTCGTTAACAGGCATAACCGGAAAACACGATGAGAACAATTTTCATCGTAGGCATACTCCTACTCGGGGTTTTTAACCTAAAAACAAATTGTGAGACTACTCAAAACGAATCTTCAGAAGATAAAGAACATGAAACGCCTGAAGAAGATACAGAAAATACAGACATTTTCAAAGCAACGCACGAATGGCAAACGATTAAAGAAGGTATGTTCGATATGTTTGTTTACTTAGATTGCTGTAATAAAGCCTTTAGAACGCCCGAAATATATCATTTTAGTTATGAATGTTAGAAGCTAATGGCCTAGAGGTTAGAATGACAACCCATATCACTGGACCATCTTCCCCACTTTATCAGTACATTATCGTTGTAATAGTATGCTATGCAAATCGGCATGTTGCGTGTGAACTATACATCCACTTCATTTGTAGTGCTTGCTTCTTTTTTTAATATTGCCCCGATCACAGTTATCTAGTGTAAATAGCCAGTATGTTATTCTAAGTGTCATTTATTCCATAGACGAGTAATTATTTTGTTATGTGGTTAATGCATACAAGTTTATTTGTGGAACCCAGTTTGTGATAGGAAACTCGATTTCAAGATAATGATAATATTGACATTATCTTTACTAGTTTCAATCTACATTTTTTTTATTATCCATCATCTTCTTTGGTAATTCTCCAGAAGAACTACACCAAAGGAGGCATGCGACACTGAAATTTCGAGAAAATAGCATGCAAGCAGAACGTAGAATCTCCGCCCACCACCCCTTTCGCTTTTTCCCTACTAGCTCTCCAGCCACTCTATGTAAGTGTTGTGTCGAATGCACATTTTATGTGGGTGGGGATAACTTCTACTGGCGTTCTCTTTATTGCGATTTATCCGAAATTTCTAATTTGGATTAGGTTAGTTTCGCTCATAATGTTAAGTCGTAAAAAAAAATATATATTTTTTCAACACTGGAACTTCCAGCTTGGGTTGGGTTAGTTCAGCTCCGCTCCTAATTCTTACGTCGTAAAATAGGTCACGTCACGCTTGATCCGGAGAACGCGGAGGGGGGGGGGGAGCAAGCCTGTAGAGCGCGAGGTAACGCGCGGCATTTTAGATCCGTAATCTCTGGCGTATTGCACTCATAAACTTTCATTAATTAATGGCATGCACACGATCATTTTATTTCACTAACCTGTGTTACAGTAGTTGTTGAAAATGGTGTCCATTAGCATTCAGATATTCCCGACATTTTTTTTATGAAATTTGGATTCACACGCAGAAGTTCTTCTTTCGTTATCCTTCTAATTTCTGTTCTTAAATTGTCTTTCAGTTCATTGATGGTGTGTGGGTTACATGTATAGACTCAATTTTTTTTAGGGTTTCCCACAAATAATTATCGCACGCGGTAAGACCTGGGGAACGTGTGGGCCATAACCATGTAGAAATAATTCTGCCATCAAAAACTTCCCTTATAGCCTTCAAAGATGCACCTGCAGTATGGACTGTGGCAGAATCTTGTTGAAAATATGCCTCCTGTCTCTCATTATCAAATAATTGTTAAAAAACCTGTGGTATTTGCATACGATACCTCTCTGAATTTACAGTATCTTAAAAAAATATCGGTCCTGCTACTCGATTTGCTGTTAAGGCACACCACACACCAATCTTTTCATCACTTCGTGGATTAATGACGGATTTTCTGTTCACCAGAATCTATTGTTCTGTTAACATACATAAGCAACGTAAATGAAACCATGCCTCGTCAGAGAAAATTATTAAATGTGGATCAACAGTACTGTCAACAATGTTTTGCAAAACCCAATTACAGAAATTCACTCTACTTTCGTTGTCATACGGCCGTAATTATTATTATTATTATTATTATTATTATTATTATATTGATAATATAATAATAATAATAATAATAATAATAATAATAATAATAATAATAATTAATATCATGAATAAGAAACATTTTCTATCTGAGGTACTTAAAGTAGCCTACGCATAGTTACATCAGGCCTCACAGAGGTTTTCGGTCACCGGTATTTCAGTATTCGCTTTCACTTTGAATTGTTCTCCCTCATTATTTCACGTGTTAAATAATCATGTTCAGGTTATCTACACCGATCAATTCTTTCCAATTTTTAGCCATTTTGTAATGTTTTCAACTCAACTGACGTCCTATATGAGTTTTTTTACATTCCAAACTACCTTCCCTCTGAAAATTATATAATTTTTTCCACTTTTTTCGTCGATAAAACCTTCAGTGTCGCGTGCTATAGACAACCCGGCAGTCTCCCTTCTCCTGCTATTAATTACCAACATAACATGCAGCAGGTCCAGGACGAATTACTAGGGAAATGGTCCCTTCTCCTAGTGATGCATCCTGGACCTCTCCTGTGTTATATCAGTAACAATTGGGGGTGGGGGGAGAGAGATTGTAGTTCTTCTCAAGAATTATCTCTTCTTTTACTTCTTCTTTTATTATCTTCTTATTTTCTGTTCTTGTTGTGCATTTTGTTTCTCCCTTACTGTACAGTTATTTAGTTTTATATTTAAGTTATTTGTGACCCTTCAGATGGTTTATGTGAGCTTTATCTCTCTGCAGGCCAAGCCATACCACGAGGACTGCACGTTAGGTTAAATTTGCAGACAGGACAGAGGGAAGCTAAGTTAATGGACGATAGTGAACATACCGACGTCGTTTCAGTCCCTGAAGAAAAGGAGATCACCCCTGAAGAAATTAAGGCTGCATTGAAGAACTTTAAAGGAGAAGAGACAGTAGCATCATTGGAGGTAAATGCAAATGTTGGGTTCTGAATATGATCATAGTGCGATTGTTGAAGTTGGGTTAATTAATAACGAATAATATATGTAATAATGTGAATTAAATATTAAAGTAGATTAATTATTTATGTTATTCTTAATTAAAATTGTTAATAGACATATAACTGACAAATATCTGGAATTTCAAAAAGAAATATGAAGAAAAATGGAAATCCTCATTATCATCATCATATTCCTAACAAGTATTAGGCCAAGTGGCCTGTTACAGCCTCAAACTAGAATTTTCAGTCCATCTCTTCTTCGGACGACCCAGAGATCTTTTGCCATGCGGATGGTAATGAAACAGTGCTTTTGGAATTCTGCAGCGATTCATTCATTCGAGATGACCCTTCCACTGAAGTTGATATTTGCTGATGAACTGTATAATGGGTTCTACTTGAAGTTCTTGCATTATTCCGAGCGAGTATATCCAGCTGTTGCTCCCATGAACCTCATCTCACTAAAATGGAAATAATAGTGAAAAATCATCAGTGGGGCAATCCTGTTAGTCTTCTTGGTACCATGAGGGTTAAATATTAAACTGGTTTATTAGATTTACAATAAGGTTGTCAATGGGATTGTTGATTTTGCTTTGCAGCTATCAGTTTTACAAAATCTGGCTCAGTTGTAGATATCCTAAGTTGCAAGTCAGCTTAATATTTACTTCTTCTGTATTTGTCCTTGAAGATGACAACATATATTGAATATATATTTAGAATTGGAATATATCAGTCCCCTAACTGCCCATTGTGCAACTCAAACCAAGAAATGGATTCGGAACACCTCAAAATCTGTGCTTCAGTGGCTGGCCATGATAATATCTTTGAAAAATATTGGAGTGCAAGAGGTCAAATGACTTTATTGTCAAACGCCTGGCATTAGAAAACAACAACATATTGATTCAGATGGCCATTGAGTGTTGTATAACAGCTTGCGAAACATGAGAATACAAGGTCATGGTTGTACACAAACAAAAATTGCGACGGGACCATTGTAGGAAACACGATTTTTAAGCTGGAATCAGAAGATAATTCTGACAGCTGCTTTGACAGGAAAACTATTTTTGTTATCAAGAAGGACTTTCTCATTCAATAGTTTTGACCGAGAACTACGCCTTTCTTCTCACTATGTAGGGGAGGAGACTAACTTGGGAATCGAGTCACAAAACTGCATCTCCCCTCTCTGTTCTCCTTCTGTTCCTCTTGTCTTTTTTACATTGAAAAATGGAAAATATTTTTTTAATTTTTACATTAATGAATCAAGATGTTTAGATTAGAATTACGATATTCTTGAATTTAATTTGATGACATATCAGTTGAGCTAAGGCTACCCTGATAGCTTCAATTTCACCTATGAGTGCCTACCGCTGTATAGGAGGCAAAGATATCGCTGTATACACAGGCACCAACATTAATATCATCCTCCGATTTGGATCCTTCTGTATAAACACGAAGCCACTCAGTTTCTGGATACTTGAGGTTAATTGTTTCAAGAGCCAGGGATCTTAATATATCTACTGATGTTTCTTTTTTACAAACATCATCTTCCAAATCTATGGAGAATAAGATGGAGTTAGAAAGTATTGGATTTAAAAATTGAGGAAGAGGTTCTGGAGTATTACAAATCTAATATATTTCCCTCAATTCCATGACTCTTTGTATAAATCCTTGCTGTGTTTTCAACCTTCTTTCGACATTATGATAAGATTGCCAGAATTGGTCTCCAGGAATTCTCAATAGCTTTTCGTAAAGAATTAGTGCCTTCTCTTCAATTAATCTATGAATTGGTTTAAATCCTGTTAAGAGGAGCATGGCATTAATTGGAGTGGTTTTGACTCCACCAGTGAGGAGGCGTAGGGCTTGGTTTTGCACTTGATTGATTTTATCTAATACTGTCTCCGAAGCTGTTATTAGGGGTTCACAACAGTACAATATTTGAGGTAGTATATACATTTTATATACTGTTTGTAGGATAGTGCGGTCACAACCCCATTTTGAACCTGCAATTTGTTTAATTCCATTTAACCGTTTGGATGATGAGGATATAATTTTTTCTGCCTGGTGAGACCTGTCAGACTCCAAAGCAGCCATAGAATCTGTAGGTTCCTCAGACCCTGAGTCTTCATCAATCCAAGACTGTCAAAATGTCATACAACTATTACAAGCAAAACACAAAATCGTGGTACTACAGTGGGTCCCCGGGCACTGCAACTTATTTGGCAATGAGCAGGCCGATGCCTTGGCAAAAAAAGGTGCTAAAATTTTACAAACATCTCCTAAACCAACACCCTTCCAGACAATAAAATTATACATCAAAGAAGTTGCCCACAACATCCACTCCCATCAGATTGCCGAAAGAATATATGACAAACACTGGAGAAGGGGCCTTCTATCAATACCTAGCGGATCAAGAAGATTGGCAGTCGCGCATTTCCTCCTTGCAACTGGTCATGACTGCTTGGTGCAGCATCTCCACCGTTTCGGTATTTATCAACATCCAACCTGTACCCTTTGCGACCTTCAAGAAGCGATGAATAGGGATCATCTCCAACGCTGCCCAGCTCTAAAATCACTGACTGAATGTGCCAGATACTGGGAAGCGAGAAGCCTCATGCCTCTGTTATTTAATTAGTTCTTAGTTTTTAGTTCTTTAAGGATTTCGTTTAGTTCCTTCTTCAGATTTAATTTTAAGTTATATTAAGTTAATTTTTTTTTTAATCTTGAGATTGTGTTTAGGTAAAAGATAAGTTATCTATGTACCTGTCATTCGAATAAATAAATAAATAAAGATTAGAATTACGCTTTTGGGTAATCCACCATGTCCTGGTACTTGATATGTCTAATGTTATTCGGAGTTACATACAGGTTCAATCATCAGGGCAAGATCAGAGAAGCTCAGTCGTCCAGATTAGTCTGGTGTAACGAGACCAACAGAGTAGGCAACCTCTCTGGTCTTATCCTGATGATGGAACCTGTAAGTAGTTCTGAAACATTGGAAATGTCAAGTTCCAGGACACGGTGGATTACCCAAAAGCCTAATTTCTTATCACAGTCACTGTGAAAGTCCAAAAACTCGTAGAATCAAGATGTTATTTTATACAGTAAAACCTCGATAAGACGTGCCCTCTTATTACGCAATCCCGTGTAATACGCTTTTTTTGTCCAGTCCCTGCACATTTCATATATAACGCCTTTATAAAATATCCCATTTGTTGCGCTCAAGTCCTGCATAATACGCTGTTTTTGTGGAATATTTTCGATGTAATTTTCAGCAATGTACTGTAACAGCAATGAAACATCTTGGTCATTGAACTCACTGGTGCCACTAACCTGAAAAGTATTGGTATTCGACCCTTTACCTGCGATTTAAACCTTCATACTTCATACCTTAGCATACCCCACCCTCTTGTTACGCTCTCTTATTCTACTCCTTACCTGCGCGCTTAAAGCCTACATACAGTTACAATACCTCACCCTCTTGCTAACCCTCTCTCTCAAACAGCATTCCTCACTCGGCCGTAATAAAATTCTGGAAATTTTTGCTGGGCAGTTTGTTGTCCTTTAGTGTATTGAAGTGTCTGTGAATGTCATTACAATGAGTGTTAAACAAAAAGCGCTTTCTGTGTCAGAAAAATAGGAAATCTTACGAAAGTACGATGAGAACAAGTGTTCGAAGAAGTTCACGGACTGGCAGACAATGGCAGTACAAGAAGAATAGACATGATTGCCATCCCACCAAATAACAACAATGGCTACATCATCGATCCCACTGTTAGATTTGAAAAACAAAAGAGCCAACCTGAAGATGTAAATAGGGAAAAAAACGACATCTATGTACGTACCGTTCCATATTTCATGGACAAATACGGTCTACAACAAATTGAAGTAATAGGCCTTATGGTTGGAGCGCGCGGAACTATTCCCGGTTTCTTCCAGACCTGGCAACGTTTCGGCCTACAGAGGAAGGCAATTGATGACATCGTTCTTGCAGCTCTGAGAGGATCAATATTTATACTCCGCAACCATCTCTACGGTCAACAGTGATCTTCAACTAATTAATTAGTAGCTACTTATTTATTCAGTCATTTCTTGTCGTTGTTGTAAGACTCCCTTCAACTTAAACTTATGTATATTATTTATACTTCCAACGGCCTATTGCTCAATATGCTCTGTCTTTGTGGCAGCCTGTTAATACAGGGAGCTGTTATCGTTTAGATAAATAAATAAATACTCAGAAACAACTCTCTGATGCATTAGGAATTCCATCATCGATATTAAGAATGATAATAAAAAATCGCGACTCAATCACTACAGTTATGATGTCGTTGGGAGGATATAATCACAGGAAACTGAAGTGTGGTAAACATGAGGACTTGGAGAACACACACACGGCAAACAACTATAAATGACTTTTTTTCCGAAGGAATTAAGTACCGTACATATTGTAAATGTCTTTGACATACAGTACAGTAATTACATAATGGAATAATACTATATTACCTTTTATGAATCATGTATTTCAATAAAGAAAAATGCTAATAGATACTGTATATAAGTCAAAATTAGTATACCTGCCTAATACGCGGTCCCAGTTAATACGCGGTTTACACCTGGTCCCTTGAACAGCGTCTTATCAGGGTTTTACTGTATTTCCAACAATATCGTACGAGAGTTCATTTGTTGCTATAACATCATTGAGAATAGGGAATGAATAGAATTCCTTATTGTCAACTCAGTGAGACTGCAAGTTTAATTTCTTTATCATTGATTCATTCTTATAGTGAATGATAAACAGTGTTCGAGATGGAGCCTGAAGACTATAGAGAATTAAAAAAAACTAAAACTGACAAAGAGGTAGGCAAGACATGTGAGTAAAGAGAAATCCCTCAGTCAGTCTTATTCCTTTTAAACTCTGTGCCCCAATAGTCTGAGATAAAAAAAGTTTCAACAAGCTAAAAATTCAGAAAACCTGATAAAATAAAATTTAATGAAAATACAATTTGGATTAGAATCACTCTCAGACCCCAGATGTCTGCAGAAGACATTTTGGAAACCATTGGCACAAAGAGACTTGGTAAACCACGAAGAGTGCAAGTCAGAATAATTGGCCCCTGGGATTGAACCCCAGATTTCCTAACTACAAAGCAGACTGTTAACCACTACACCATCATGCTCAGTCAAAGAATCTACTTCTGATGGAAAATAAAATCTAGCATGTTTTCCATTGTTGATATTTTCGAGTTGCCATTGTACTAAATGCTACGTGTATTGTTCATTTACATAAATAGCATTATATGAAATATCTTTTTTTTAAGGATATTGAACGCGTAAAGAACAATTTTCGTTCATACGAGACCTTGAAGAAAGAATTTGAAGCACTTGACCTTGACGTCAAGACTGACCTGGAACTTATGGATGAACTGCTCCATAGGTTCAAGTCAGCCACTGATGAGCAGGAAATTCTTAATATTCTCACTGACCTGGAGTACTTAGTCCATCAGTTTGACAATGCTCGGGAGTTTGCTCGAATTGGCGGGTATGTATGTTTTCGATTATTCTTTGCAAATACTCTCTACTATTTTCTTTGTAACATTTCCTCAAACTTAAGCAGCTTCTAGATCTGTCTTACATCTTCATTTCTTAATATATTTACTTACTTACGGCTTTTAGAGAACCTGGAGGTTCATTGCCGCCCTCACATAAGCCCCTATCAGTCCCTATCCTGAGCAAGATTAATTCATTCCCTACCATCATATCCCACCTCCCTCAAATCCATTTTAATATAATCCTCCCATCTACGTCTCGGCCTCTGCAAAGGTCTTTTTCCCTCCGGCCTCCCTACTAACACTCTGTATGCATTTCTGGATTCACCCATATGTGCTACATGCCCTGCCCATCTCAAACGTCTGGATTTAATGTTCCTAATTATGTTAGGTGAAGAATACAATGTGTGCAGTTCTGCATTGTTTAACTTTCTCCATTTTCCTGTAACTTCATCCCTCTTAGCCCCAAATATTTTCCTAAGCACCTTATTCGCAAACACCCTTAACCTCTGTTCCTCTCTCAAAGTGAGAAATTTGTCCCAGTCATTTCTATTTGGTCTGTGTACATTTAGTAGTTGCTCATAATAGTTTTTCCATCTGTTCAGGATTGAATGAGAATCTGCAATAAAGTCATCATTCTCATCCTTGATCACGTTTACCCTTGCCTGATATCCGTTCTTCAAATTGCTTTAAATCTCTAATGTTTTTATTCTTACTATTTGTTTCTACCTCATTCAGTTTTTCCTTCAAGTAATGTCTCTTTTTGTACATAAGTGTACAACTTGCTTCCTGTCTTTCATTGAAATAATAATTTCTATTCACCTGGACTGGATTCTGTATGAATTTCAATTGTGCCGGTTTCCTTCTTTCTACTACTATGGAATAAATAATAATAATAATTTATTTTATTTTGTATACAACATCAATCATATATAGTCTTTTGTTATTTCTTATATAATTGCAATGCAATTTGGGTGTACGAACATAAAAAAATGTATTTTGAGGGTACATTATTGTCAAAAATGTTTGAATACCATGGTATAGGGCACACAACTGGCCACTGGAAACTTCAGTGGAAGATGTGTCCCGGGTTCAGCCCTCGATCAGCCAAGCCAAACTTCTGAAATGTTCCTTGCCCCTAGGTTGACAGATGTGGTGCTTCCCAGTCTGAATGCTACCTCTGCCGCGATCCGTGCTGAAGCCATCAGGCTGCTGGGTTCAGCGGTGCAGAGCAACTCAGCCGTGCAGATTGCCGCTCTGGAGAGTGGAAGCATTGGCTCGTTGCTTCGTGTGTTGGCGCTGGACAGGGATTCGGTGGTGCGGTCACGTACTATCTATGCATTGTCCTGTCTCGTGCGTCGCTTTCCTACAGCACTGATCAAGTTGGTGGGTGAAGGAGGTCTCGCTGTGTTGGCATCACTGTTCCAAAGTGAAGCACAGGATGACCTCAAGTTGCAGGTGAGCTTTAGCTTTTGGATATTGTACCACAGGAAGTCCTATCGTTACTAGAATTAAAAATGATATGAGTGAAAGCCTGAATTATTATTAGGGCGTAGAGTATGTCCCCTTGAAGTTAATATTACTCTGTATGGTTTCCAACTTCTTTTAGATGCTTTTGTTGTCATTCTGCATTTCACTTTGTTACTGTGAACAATCTCAACTGCCACTTATAAGACAGTAAAGAGCAGAAAAATATGAAGGAAAAAAATGGCAAAATATGAAATACATACCTCTGAAATGTGGGGGGGGGGGGGGGGAGGGAAAGAAGGAAAAGAAAAAAAGAAATTTTTTTGAAAAAAAAAAAATGAATGTATCCTAATGCAGGAAACACGACGCGAAATTAAGTCTGTTAGCGTTGCCAACCTCAACGCGAGTGTGTCTGCTACAAGTGTCCCG
Source organism: Periplaneta americana (assembly GCF_040183065.1). Classification (NCBI taxonomy): domain Eukaryota; kingdom Metazoa; phylum Arthropoda; class Insecta; order Blattodea; family Blattidae; genus Periplaneta; species Periplaneta americana. The sequence goes on along the minus strand of NC_091128.1, from coordinate 160,673,960 downwards.
AAATTCAGCTGAAAATACAAAAGTTAAGCTACACTCAAAACTAGAAGATGTCATTAAAGCAAATAAATAAAAATGAAACTTAAGCCCCCATTTTAAAAATTGTCTATTCCCACGCATATCTATCTCATTGTCTACTTGTAGTGACACTTTATGCAAAACAGTGTAAACATTGTGTCAACAGAAGTTCAGTTGTAAAGAGAGGTACATCTGGAGATGGTTTAAAGCAGTGGTATTCAACCTTTTTTTGCTAGCGTACCCCCAAACTGCATTGCAATTATATAAGAATTAACAAAGGACTATGATTGATATTGTGCTAAAAATAAATTATTATTATTATTATTATTATTATTATTATTATTATTATTATTATTATTATTATTATACAGTATTTTTTGATGCAATAACACTGGCCAACAAAAAAATATTTTTTGAATGTTTCTTGCACTTCATGAGTCAATTCTTACTAATTTTGGGTTGAGAAAAACGAATATGACAATGAAAAATTTTTCTTAGCTCTAGTTTCTGTGATAACACAATAGGTGGAAGCATTTCAGTTTAACGGATTAAGAGAAAATGATACATTTTAATTACATATGCCAACAACATTGAAAGTGCATTTAATTTTTTTTTAATGGCAGTTACATTCTAAGAGTTCTAAATTTATGGAAGAATACCTGGTGGATGGTTGGGTCTGAAGAGAATCATGTGTGGCTTCATGAGATCGTCGTATTTTAGCTTGCCTCTTGTAAATGAGTTCCGGAGCATCCCTACGCAAAGACAGCAGTAATCCGCAAGCATTGTTTCATTCCAGCGGCCCTGATGTCTTTGTTCCATAACAGAAATATCGTGATGGAACCTTTCTCCGTGTTCATCACTGAAAGCTCCACAACTAGGAGGGAAAAAGTCTAGGTGGGAGTGGAGAAAATGGTTTGTAAGGGACATTTTGCATCCGAGTTGATGGTATTTTGCAGGAGCACTGTCACCAACTGAGTGTAGTTATCATCTCTTTTGTTGCCTAAAAATCCATGAATGACTCCCTTGAAGGCTTCCCAAACTTCCTTTCCTTTCCCCGCCAAAACTTGGTCAAATGCAGGATCCTTTACAAGTTCTCGAATTTGTTGCCGGACAAAAATACCTTCCATGACTTTGGCATCACTTAATTTCGGAAATTTCTCTCTTACGTACTTAAAGGCCTGTCCTTCTTGGTTCATACCTATGACAAAATATTTTATCAAACCCAGCTTAATATGCAGGGGTGGAAGAAGAACATCTTTTGGGTCCACGAGAGGCGCGGCAACAACATTTTTCTCGCTAGGGTTATGATTTCTTGCAGGCCAGTCTGCCTGAATATAATGTGATTTCCTATCCCTGCTGTCCCACATACATAAAAAGCAGCAATATTTTGTGTACCCCAGTTGCATTCCTAAGAGTACAGCAATGAGTTTTAGATCACCACAGATTTTCCACTTGTGTTCATGATATTCGATTGAGTCGAAGAGGGCTGTCATATTTGCATAAATCTCCTTCATGTGAACTCCATGACCAACAGGAATAGAAGGAAGACGGTTGCCATTGTGAAGTAATACAGCTTTCAAACTAAGCTTGGAGGAAAGGAGTCTATGAATAGCCTCCATTCAATTGGATCATGGTTCAAATTCAAACATTTCATCAAGCCATTAATGTCGCAGCAAACAGGATTGTTTTTCTTCTAAAAAAAGGGAAGCAGATCCCTGTGACGTTGTCTGTACTGTGAGACCCTGACATCACGTTCGAGAAGATTCCATTGCTGTAGTCTAGACCCTAGAATTTCTGCCTTCTCCTTTGACAGGTCAAGGTCTCTAATGAGATCATTCAATTCCGCTTGACTCAGTCTGTGCTGTTTATCATCTTTTTTCCTCAAAATCAGGGTCCTGGGATGTGGAAGGCTTGTTGGGTTCTTCTTCTTGTTCCACACTGTCTTCATTTTCTACTTCAAACACACAATTTTCGTGGCATTTTTACAAATTTTACGCTTTAAAAACACTTCCAAACCAGAAATTCTGCATAATTACAGCAGAAACAATATGAAATTCACAGTGACAGCAACAATACCTATGTTTGTAACTTACAAACAGCTGAAGAACATTTGTGTTTTGTTATTTGACAGGTGTGCCAACTCCCAAAACAAAATTTCCCCCAAATTTCCCCCAAACTGAAAATGTTGACTCTAAAAAATGAAATGTCACTTTATCTATAAAACAAGAGCTAATATGTCATTTTTATGGTGATTTTTTAATTCAGCAGGTGGAAATACATAAGAATTAGATATTTTTGAGCAAGAAACATTTTCATTGTTGACCAGTGTAATAATAATAATAATAATAATGGTTCATGTAAAATGTTATTCAAGGAAGGAAAAACAAGAGTTGATATTGCAAGAGGAACTATAACATAATGCAATAATTATTAACAATAAAATAAATATGTCAGCATTTTAACATATGTAATCAGTGGGATGCGTACCCCTTGAGACAACCCGTGTATCCGTGGGGTACATGTACTATAGATTGAATACCATTGGTTTAGAGCAGCAACAGGGAACAGCCTCCCTCAGAGAGCTTAGTTTCCCCGCTGCCTTAGTTGCTGTTGTATGCAGGTACTCATGTGTACTGCTCTGTTTACAATGCAAGTGTCCCGCGCCGTGGCGTTGCGGTCTAAGGCATTCTGCCTAGGACTCGCGTTACGGAATGCGCGCTGGTTCGAGTCCTCATGGGGGAAGATATTTTCTCATGAAATTTCTGCCAGTGTATGGGACCGGTGCCTACCCAGCATCCTGATGCACTTGGGGAGCAATGATAGGTAGTGAAATCCGGTTGTGCATACCAGCTATAACGGCTGAGGGGATCATCGTGCTAACCACACGATACCTCCATACTGGTTGGATGATCGTGCACCTCTGTTTCGGCATGTGGGCGTGAGGCCAGCAGCCGGCTGGTCAGTCTAGGCCCTTCACGGGCTGTAATGCCACGGATTATTATTATTATTATTATTATTATTATTATTATTATTACAATGCAAGTTCCCCGTCCCTGATTTAGAGAGAATTCTTGAATAATAAAGAGAACCGATGACCAGTGCTACAGATTTAAAGTTGCAAGGTGGATATGTTCGAGAATAGGCATCTTAAATTAACAAGCCATGTTCATACACTTGGCAATGTTGCTACTTCTTCATATTATAGTGGTCCAATTGCAGAAAATATAGCAGACGACACATTTACGAAATATGTTTAAAATTTCGTTTTGTAGTAACTGAAAAAGCTTATGAACGATTTCAGCATGAAAGTGTTTAATGATCTATATGCATTTTATTCCACAATTAGGACAAATATAAACCAAAACCTGTATTTATGTTATGTGCAGTTTGCGGTGTAAGCTATTAGTAATTGATCTATAGACTTAATTTAACAAGTATATTCCTACAACACACTACACGATAAAATGAAGAGATTAAACAAAAATTATGGTTCACCTTCCTTTCTTTGGTTTGCATTAAAATATGAACTAATTTATTTATATAAAACATTGGCATTTTACAAATCAGGCCTGTAGCTGAAGTGGGGGGGACTCCCTTTGTAAGATCTAATTTTTTCTATACATCTTGATTACACAACTTTTAACGCTATATCACTTCGGAACATGTATTATATTGCTTTCACGTGTTAAATATGAGGTAGAGTACTTTGTTGACCAGTTTCAGCCTGTTATGGGATATCTTCAGAACTGATTGGTGCTGGTTTTCGCGCCTTTTGTTTGTGTATCCTGTGGGGGTGTGTTTGTGTAATGTAATGTGGAGTCAAAGAGTGTGTGTGTTCTGAAATTGAGTTGTGTGTTGAGAATTTCATGTGGATATGTTTTTGTGTTCCTGTATATTTCGTATTGTTCTAGTGTGTTTAGTTTCTGGTTTTTCGGTTGAATACAGAATTTCCATGTCTGTGTTTATGTCGCTGTAGGTGTGGTTGGCATTTGTGATGTGTTCTGCGTCTGTGGAAGTGTTTTGCGATTTTGTTATGGCTGTGATTGTTCTTTGTAACATGTTTGAAATGATCTGCTGTCTCTATGTAGAAGTGTTGCAGGTGTTGCATTTGAGTTTGTATACACCTGTGTGGTTGTATTTATTTGTTTGTATATTGAGATGCTTTTGTAGAGTGTTTTTTGTTCTGTATACGATGTTGTAATTTACTTTCTTGAATGAGGTTGCAATCTTGTGTGTGATTTTGTTGTCGTATGTTAGTGTGATGTATTTTTTGTGTTCTTGTGTTTCTGTTGTATTCTTATGTTTTTTGTGACTGTTTTGTTTTTCTTATTATTGTCTATTATGTTAGGGTTGTCCATGTATTGTGGGTCCCTATCACCACTGCATGGCACGTCCTCAGGTTGCGGATAGAGGAGACGGCCTCCAGATATGGAGGGTAGCTGCGAATATATTGAATAAGCAGTCGAGGACAGCCGATAAGGGGTGGTCCTCCAGCTTCGGGGTTGGGCGAAGGGCTAACAACCCATCACCGTAAAAAACAGCTTGTTACGAAACCTAACAGTAAGCCTCAGAATGGGACTGATTCTCCAGCACGACCACAGCAAAGAGTATCAGTTGGGAGGCCGGAGGGCAAAAGACCTTTGGGGAGGCCGAGACGTAGATGGGAAGATAATATTAAAATGGATTTGAGGGAGGTGGGATATGATGGTAGAGACTGGATTAATCTTGCTCAGGATAGGGACCAATGGCGGGCTTATGTGAGGGCGGCAATGAACCTCCGGGTTCCTTAAAAGCCAGTAAGTATGTTAGGGTTGTATCCGTTTTATTGTGCTATGTATTTGATTGTGTTTAGCTCTTCTTTGTAGTCTTGTTTGCTTATAGGTATGTTGAGTAGTCTGTGTACCATTGTTCGGAATGCAGCTTGTTTGTGTTGCGTTGGGTGATTGGATGTGTTAATTTTTTTGCCTTTATAGATGTCGACACTTCTGCATACCATCTTTTAGTTCTTTGTCTATTTATGCCCACCCATAAATCCCTCTTTCCCCATGGTACTGTAATGACTTGAAGGAAGGAATGTCAGTTACAAATACTACAATTTACCCTCTAGATAATTATAAGAATTTGTTGCTGCAGGTTAAGGTAGTAACCCTGCTACATGATCTGGTGCTAGAAGTGAAAGAAGCTGAGGAAGCCTTGAAGAAGGCACCAACAAATGTGCCTCAGTATCCTGAGCTTCAAGAGAGGCACAGACAGTACGGTGCGGTGGCTCTCACCCGCCTTCTGGTGGATGAAGGCTGGTGCACACGACTGCCGCGTCTTCTTTATGCCACACCCAGCAGCACACAGCGTGCAGACAGGAGGGACGACTTGAGCTCTGCGGTGACGAAAGACCTGCCTGTGCGGCCAGAGCATGACGTGGTGGAGAAAGTGGTGGCAGCCATGCTGGCACTTGTAGACGACTGCTCAGAGAGGTGTGTACACAGCCTGTTTGCATTTAGACAGGCATGGGGAAATTCTGGTCTATGGGATATTTTCAGCTGCAGAGAACTGGACTCTATTTGACAAAAGTATAGTATAATACATTACAAGTAAATTCACCTGGAGCCTATTCCACAAATTTGAAAGACATGTTGGTTCAGAAAAGTATGAATACAATTAATAATTATATATAATGATAAATTTTCAGTCAAATACACTTTTCAATTTGTGAGGTCAGATAATCTGTTACATCACAATATTTAGTACGAAGTCACTAATATTTTCGACTTTAAAAAGTCATCTTCAGGTGCATGAGATGCAAACAATATTTAAAAATAGGTGATAAGTTGATCTAGCAATTAATAACATGGTAAGTAATGCACGTACTGGCATTTACAATTATATAATTTCGTGCCTCTTGATGTAAACTGTACATGGTAAAGCTGAACACTGATTCTAGATTTTCGTGTGTATATAAGACAAGGAGAAGGTACAGCATGATATTAACCTTATACAATTAAAGGCTAAGTATTGTCATTAGATTGTATCATTAAAATTAAATTTGTACAGTTTGATATTAACTATGTTAAAATGTTAAATATAATGTATAAATTTAAAAGAGATGGAGAAGCTGTGATGCAAATGCTGTTGGTGGGAGAGCACGCAGTCTAATTCTCGTGGTGAATGCCATAGTTCTATGGTTGTTCAGTTGTTTGCATCCAGACAGGGGGGCGTGTTTCACCCGACGTTACATGTTGAAAAGTGTATTTGACTGAAAATTTATCATTATATATAATTATTAATTCTGTTCCACAAAGTTATGGTGTTATACATTATAAGTAAATTCGTAAGTAAGTAGTACAAATATATTAGAGTTTGTTCCACAAAAGAGTTTCGTACAGTTGTACTTTACCTTTCTACACTTGCAAATTACCAGTGAAGTTTCATGTTTGTATTCCACAAAAGTATTGGTACTTGTAACTTACCATTGAATTGTAAAGGTACGGTTACACATCACTACTTTTGCAGTGTTGCAGTACAAAATACTGTGCAACTCTCGCACTGCGATGTGTGAACAACGAATTGCAAAATTTCAACTAGAAAGTGTTTGATACCCTCCATATTGGCTCCTAGTGATTACCTCATGCATATGAAGAAGTGAATTAAAAAACTTTTTCCATGACAACCAATACATTAGGACCCATAAAATCCATGCATTCATTCATTTGTAACTTTTCACAAACAATACATTACAAAGAAAAGGCGCACAATTTAAAATTACATTTAGATACGGGTAATGAAATTTAGATATCAGCAATGGATAAAATATTGTATAGCACACGAGAGTAAACAAATTTTATGTGCTTGTGGAAATTATCACCCTCGGGCACTAAACTTTCTACTCGCGCATAAAATCTAATTTTACTCTCTTATACTATAGATTACTATTACTAATGCTATATCAACATATAATTTATGAAATATGTGGTCTAGTAATAGTGAAAGTGATGGGAATGATAATGAAAATCATAAAGTTTATAAAGGAAGATAAAATTTCCAATTTAAAACAGAATTTGACTACAATGAACATTTTAGTTTAAGTGCTAGAAAGATGGAAGAACAGAAGATTGTTCAAATAAAGCTTTCAAGTATAACTCCCTGTAAAGTTGAGCTGAATAATTTCGAAGGAAAAATTGTTCCGGGGCCGGGAATCGAACCCGGGACCTTTGGTTAAACGTACCAATGCTCTACCAACTGAGCTACCCAAGAACTCTACCCGACACCGATCCAATTTTTCCTTCTATATCCACAGACCTCAAAGTGGGCTGACAACCGTCAAGCAACCAACATTGAGTGCACACTAACTCTGTGTGACTTAAATTGTGGTTTTCTGTTAACGAACAGTGACGTATATAAATCAAGCTTTCAAATATAACTCCCTGTAAAGTTGATTTGAATAATTTCGAAGGAAAAATTGTTCCGGGGCCGGGCGTCAGGTAGAGTTCCCGGGTAGCTCAGTTGGTAGAGCGTTGGTACGTTTAACCAAAGGTCCCAGGTTCGATGCCCGGCCCCGGAACAATTTTTCCTTCGAAATTATTTAGAAGATTGTTGTTAATGCAGTCTCTTGACTAAATTGGTACTAATGCAATTGATATGGAGCTAAAAACTTCTACTCCATCAGAGCATTGTGAAATAAGCACCAGAATGACATCTGTAACCATCTGTTTCACTTCATGAGAAAGCACCACAGCAACTTTACTTCAGTAGAGTCTGGATATATAGCCAAGAACTAGGATCCTTGGGAAAAAAAACTGTTCTCACATATTATCAAAAATGCACTGCCTATCTGCATGATGTTTCGTTGCAGTGAGCATATATCATTACTTTTGTCTCCACTCCCTTAGATGTCGGTGATCTCATCATTCTTCTCTGTTCTTGTGTGTGTGAATAACATTCTAAAGCATAAACTTCAGTTAATATTTCAACAATTGAATAATGTTGCATAATCCATTTTCAACGAATGTGAGTTAAAGGCAAAAAAAAAGTTTCATATTCCATCCCTGTTAGAGCTGTAGTAGCAGAATATCGAATTATTAAATGTGGAAGATATTATAATACTTTGAATTTGGCAGAGTCTAAAATAATGTTGCATATGATGAGAAACATGGCGCATGTAAACAGCATTTCTCTACTACGCAGCTCATTAAATCATTTTAATAAAGGAAGATGTCGAACAATAAACATACAGAAGAGGAGGGATGTGAGAAACAAACTGCTGAGGAACAGAGGATATGAATATAAAACACGAAATAACATTATAATAGTACCTGGGAAGAGGGCTCCGAATGAAGTAAGTGTATAAATGTTGCATATCCAACATGGTATTTTATATATAATTTTATTTATTGTGGACTTGTTTTTATTATCTTTAATAACTTTAATTATGTAATGAGTTATATTGTCAGACTCCAAAGCAGCTATTCTATCAATAGTCTCTAGACACACACCTTCATCTCAAATAGCAGAAATAACTAAAATGCTCTCTCAATTAATATCACTCAATAAAAGAATTGTATTCCAATGGATACCATCCCATTGTGGAATCCTGGGAAACGAGAATGCGGATGCTTTAGCAAAGAAGGGCAGCACTGCTACTTACAGACCTGTTACTAAATCTACGTATTACTCTGTGAAGAGATTTATTAAATCTACATACTTAGACTTCAACAAACAAAATTTGATAACACAATCCCAAGGGAAAAAATGGAACTCTCTGCATCATAACCCACAGTTAATTCCCGGTTTACCACGCAAATCATCTGTAGCTGCATTTAAATTGGCAACAGGCCATGACTGTTTGGCCAAACACCTGCATAGAATTGGAATATATCAGTCCCCTAACTGCCCATTGTGCAACTCAAACCAAGAAATGGATTTAGAACATCTCAAAATCTGTGCGTCAGTGGCTAACCATGATAATATCTTTGAAAAATATTGGAGTGCAAGAGGTCAAATGACTTTATTGTCAAACGCCTGGTGTTAGAAAACAACAACAACATTCTTATCATTTTGAAGTGTAATATAGGTACATAGTGATTGATTATGTGGGCTGTTGACTTGCTATATTACTAAAACAGTAGTAATCAAACAATCTAAAGTTATTTTTGCTACATATTTGTGGGTACATACTGAATTATATTATTTATACTGTCTCCTGTGAAGTAGCTCAAACGGATTATGCAACATTATTCTGGGAAGGTATTCAGTTAGAGTTTATTCTTTTCCCCTCCTTTTCCTCACTTGGTTATGAAAACTGGATAGCTGGAACATTGTGAAGTTCGTCCTGTTCTGATATATACTTTCACCAGTGCAAGGAATCCAAACAAAATCTACCGTCACTGATAAGCTGTTATTGCTTTCAAATCTCGGTACTGCATTTCAAATAGTGATAAGTCGAGCTCTTGAAAAGATTATACGAGAAAAAATGTAAATTGATAAGATAATTTATAACTCTAGCAAGGGCGGCGGTCTAGTTGTTATTACTGATCGAAATTTGAAGTTTTGGTATTTTTCATAGGTTCCAAGATGCGAGAGAGGTTCTGATCGGGTTGAAATCTTGGTACCAGGAGCTTGCAGCACGTGAGGAGCTGGACAAGAAATCCCATAACTCGACTGATGGTCATTACTACTACTACACAGGCCTTGCACAGCAGGTATCGACCTTGGCATCGAGATTAGAACAGCCTAAGGATGAGTTGTGAAAAGATAATTTTTTTTTGCAACTATGAACATTTTACAGACTGTGATATTTGCGTGTTTGCATTCATGAGTGCTTGTGTGTGTATGTGAAAGAATACTTGCATTGTGTATATGAATTCTAAATATTTATTAATAAAAGAACTTAGTAACCATATATTCATATTTGCTTGTCACCTTTCTTTCCTTCCATCCTCTTTTTTGTTGCAGTTTTCAACACAAAAATATTTGATCTTATCCTGATGACACAGTGTACTGTTTATCAAACTGTTCGCAACTGTCAGAAATCGCTCATTACTACATGTGAAGTGATGGTATTTTAAGGGCCCCATACACACAGAGACTTACCTCCTGTACAAGCCTAAATTCACAGGTAAATCTCGTCATGTATGGGTGAAAAGTATTAAGACTTTCGGGTTTGAGGTAAGTCTCCAGATTTCAGCGACTGCTTGAATTTTTCCGACTGTAGAGCTCTCCAAATTAGGTGGGAGAAAGAGTAAACCTAGAAACAAGCGATATTGCGAGCATGTGGTCGAGATTTCGTCATTGTTTCGTTTTAAGCAGTTGTCTGTAGTGAAATGGCGGGAAGCTATGAAAATACAGATTTGAGAAACTATTCTCGCACATTTTTACGAACGTAAAACCATGAAAGAATAGTATTTCTCGAGTGATTGTATTTATTCACGACTTCTTTATGAACTATGTTGTTTTCTAATGCCAGGCATTTGACAATAAAGTCATTTGACCTCTTGCACTCCAATATTTTTCAAAGATATCATGGTCAGCCACTGAAGCACAGATTTCGAGGTGTTCCGAATCCATTTCTTGGTTTGAGTTGCACAATGGGCAGTTAGGGGACTGATATATTCCAATTCTATGCAGGTGTTTGGCCAAACAATCATGGCCTATTGCCAATCTAAGTGCAGCTACAGACGATTTTCGTGGTAAATCGGGAATTAACTGTGGATTTTGATGCAGAGAGTTCCATTCTTTCCCTTGGGATTGTGTTATCAAATTTTGTTTGTTGAAGTCTGAGTATGTAGATTTAATAAATCTTTTCACAGAGTAATACGTAGATTTAGTAACAGGTCTGTAAGTAGCAGTGCTAACCTTTGCTAAAGCATCCACATTCTCGTTTCCCAGGATTCCACAATGGGATGGTATCCATTGGAATACAATTCTTTTATTGAGTGATATTAATTGAGAGAGCATTTTAGTTATTTCTGCTGTTTGAGATGAAGGTGTGTGTTTAGAGACGATTGATAGAATAGTTGCTTTGGAGTCTGACAATATAACTGCATTCTTAAATTTATTGATGTGGCATAGAAGATTCCTGAGACTTTCACTTATTGCAGTGATTTCACCATCAAAACTTGTTGTTCCATATCCAAGAGCTCTATAAAGTGAGAAGAGACAGCACGTAACACCTGCACCGGCACCTTGTTCTCTGGAGATCAAGGATCCGTCGGTGTATAAATGAAGCCAGTAATGTGGAGGGTACCTAATATTAATTGTCTCTAAAGACAATTGTTTCATTATTTCAGTGTCAGAACTATAAGTCTAGGTTCTGGCTGATATGTACCTCTATTATCAGGCAGTACATCTCACTTGACGATATGTGTCAGAGGAAGAATAATTGTTTCAGTGGCGACTCATGCATATTTCTTAAGAGGAGGAAATGGCACTTTCTTGAATGAAACATGCTACAAATTAGACTACATGCATGCATGTAAGACCAGGTAGTGTTGGTGTTGGTCTTCCCTTCTGTATAGCAATAATCTGTTCTTGTAAACTGAGCTTCCTAAATTTTCCAAAATATATTATGTTTTCACTTCCATTCATTGTTGAATAATTGCACAAATTAACAATTACAAGGAAATTCACAACCTCGTGGCATTTTTTCGAGCACACTACAGCATCACACGTGTTGGAAGAGACTAGCTACTAACTCGTAACCGGAACCGTTTTACGGAAATGGGAATGGAAAATAATCTGAGGAAAGCGAAAACACTGCATCCACCCACGTGGTCTGTGTTGCCACATGTACATTTTAAAAGTTTAGTATCACATGCTTTTGAAGAATGTCAGTTATTGTAAAGTCATACTATCATTATTGTTCAAAGCTGCCGGTGGCCGATTAATTTTTTATGTTAAAATAATGTAGTTTGGAGTACCTACTTTCAATTTCAAATATATTTGTACAAAACTGACAACTTGGCTGTTACCCTGTCTAGTAAACAATGAATAGAAGTGAATTTCAGGGGCCAACTACGTAGAACTATTTCCTCTTTGTTTTACATAAACCCGACTTTAACTTTCAAATATCCACAAAAGTTTCAAACCATGAATAGTAGCCTATATAAAGTGCAATGAATAATATTTTTTATTTATAATTTTAAAAAAAAGTTTACATGGTGTCTTTCATAGCGTTGCGTTAAAACTGTTTTTATTGTCTCCTCCTAGATGTGTTATAGCGTGGTTGAATGCAGCATCGTTAGATGGCAGCGGTAGCGAGCTTGCTGCACGACCAGTCGGTTTCTATTTCCCGCCCATGACTGATTCAGAGGAGGATCTCCTCCCTCTCCGTTCATTTACTTGCTTTAAAACTCTGCTTCTTTCTCTGGCCGCTAGTGCGCTGTTGTCTATGTGTGTTAACTGCAGTAGAGGAGGAAAGGAGTGCCTTTCATCTACACAAAACAATCTTGCATCTTTCTCACAGTTTTCTAGCAGCACATGAGCGCGCGTCGTTTAAAACTCGATCAACCGAGTTTTTCTTATAGCTGTGAACTTAAAAATTATCGAATCTTCCTCGAATTTCAAAGCACATATTTTATTTGGTATTTACTTTCAAAAGAAGAAAATGTGAGGAGGACGTTCCTCCCTTCCCTCCTCCGAGGAACCGCCACTGAATTGTTTGTATGCATCTGAAGTCTGATTAGTGCAATATGTAGCTAATCAGTGATGTATGCAATGGAGGGGGGAAGGAACCAGCCATTCTACTCCATTATCTCCTGGCCTCATAAGTGGTGCCTTCTTGGTATCACTTATGAGGTTTAAATCTGTCTTCAGACAGTTGACTAAACAACAAGTCTAGGGGTTAAGTCTGGGTGTGTATGGACAGTCATCCAATTCAGACTTACATACCTCCCTGAGGTAAGCCTGTACAGATAAGTATGTGATAAGTCTTTGCGTGTGTGTGGCCTTTAGATATTACTATATCATCCTGTGAAATAATTTGTTTATTAGAAACACTTCAATTATACATCTGACTGGTATTCATAGACATTCTTAGTGCAAGCTTCCGGTGGATGATCAGCCAACTAACATTTTCCATATTCATAAACCAGTGTTGGCGATATGATATGAATCCCGTACAAGTAACCAGTCGATAGCCAGGGATAGTTTAGCACACTCGTAGTACGAACTAGCGAAATGTCTATGAATAGCACTCTTAGCAACTAATAAGTACTAGTCCATTCAGGAAAATATAATCAAATACCTAAGTCTCTCATTGGAAATAAATTCGGTTAAAAACAATACAGACTGCATAATGTAGCCTCCTTTTCCATTATATTCAATTGTGCATTAAAAAAAAAAATTGTTTGTCTTGTGAACAGTGCAAAATCACTCTCATATAATACTACTGCTATTTTTTTTTTCTAAAAACGTCATTTTTTTTCTAAGACTTCCCAATACTGTATAATTAAATAGTCGCTTTATTCTTTTGTTTGTCATATCATTGTTTTTCAATCAAGGCAATATTTACGTAGTCCATTATTTCCAGGTTCAAATGATAGGTTTAATTAACATAATTTATTCATAGCTTCACTTTTGCTAAGATATAAACTTTTTATGCAACCAAATTCTTTATTAATGAATATTACTTGAATATTCAGTGATATTCTTAATTTTAATTTATGTTTTCTTGTACAAGATAGAGCAATTCCTTGTGTCTAATAATGATGAATAACAATAAGATCAAGATAATGATATTGATGGTGTTATCGATCTGGTTGGCGAGTTGGTATAGCGCTGGCCTTCTATGCCCAAGGTTGCGGGTTCGATCCCGGACCAGGTCGATGGCATTTAAGTGTGCTTAAATGCGACAGGCTTATGTCGACAGATTTACTGGCATGTAAAAGAACTCCTGCGGGGCAAAATTCCGGCACATCCGGCGACGCTGATATAACCTCTGCAGTTGGGAACGTCGTTAAATAAAACATAACATTGGTGTTGATTGGTCTAAGGAACACTTTTGCTGTTTCCAACTGCAGTACCAGCTTCTGCAATGATAGCTGCAAAAATTCTCTTGAGCTTTACTCGTCATTACACTATTGTTGTTTAAACAACTGTCCGAAGACAGGTTTGAACCTCTTAAGTGACACCAATAAGACATCACTCATGAGGCAACTAAGCCAGGAGATAACGAGGTAGGGTGGCCAGTTTCTTTCCCCCTCCATTACATACATTGCTGACTGGCTGCTGGTTCAGTGCAAAACAAAAAGAGCAAAAGCATACAGTTTAACTAGAAGAAATCTTGAATGCTAACAAAATCACTCCTGAAATTTGCACAAGTGGGGGTTACAGTTTTTTCTGCACATAGAGCAACAAAATTACTAAAACCCAAACCTTCAGGTTTGCAAGGGCCCATCGTTTACATCCAGGCGATCCACCAGCACGAGTACTTTATTGAGAGGTGTACTGACGAACTAGGCCTACGTCCTTCTCCGAGTGTGGGTGAGGGGTAGCCTATATACTGGGTGTTCAGTTCAAAATGTGTCTTGGCTCGCTGTATGCCGTCATGTGGCTAGCTGATGAGCCTAGAGAATTCAATCTTCCTACACTTCCGCAGCTCAGGTGTATAATCTAAGAGGCAGAGAAGTTGGCTAGCAAGTACGGCGTTCATTCTGAAGAGTACTTGCCGATACGTACGGTAACGCCGGTAGTGGCAGGAATGTGAACTGTTTGGAAATACGTACTGTCGGGATATGGGGAGAGGGTTAAGACGATTACTTACGTATTTGTTGACATTAACTTCGACGGTCAACATGGACACGGAGCATTTGATTTGTGTTGTGGAATGTTACCGTACGCAACCGATGATAACAAATACCCTGCGTACGACTTGCCGGCTCAAAACACAGTTCGAAAGAGGTTATGGTAGCACACAGACCGTACAGACCGCCATCTGTTGCTACGACGTTCAAGTTATACCGTACACGTTCTCAAGTTCAGATTGAAGAACGTCTTAAATAATAGGCAACTTCTCTAACATATAAACTGAAACTCGCTTCAAATCGGTGACCCAACAACAGTGACGTCATGACACACTTTGAAATGAACACCCAGTGTATATATATATATATATATATATATATATATATATATATATATATATATATATATATGGAGTTTGAGATGTCCCAAAAATACAAAATTTGAGACGCTTAGTGCACGAGAAACTAACATGTATGTTAATGATTTATTTACAGTTGATAGAGGACAGATGTCGCTTCTTAAAAATATGAAAACCCGTTGGACCAGATGCGTGAGGAACCAGGGAGGGCGCGGCGAAAATAGCCGTCTTTTAGCGATCTCGGCTCGGCACAGTAGTATGACTCAGGGCCACTTGCGTCAATGTGAGACAGAAGCGAGCAGTACTTCGTTCTGTAGCTTAAAGATAACGCTTTCTGTTGGTGAGAATATCATTTATCTGCGAATTAAATTATGAGAGTTAAAAGATCCAGTTGGTGAGAGTAGTAGTGAAAATTTCAAACATGTTCAAGAAATTCAGAGAAAAATACCATTGCTACCGGCGAAATGTACAAAGAGGGGTGGCCGTGAGTATGTACAAGGATTCAGAAAACCGAACGAAAACGAGGGTATTGGCCGCGTGTAAGACTGGTAATTTGCTTCATTGTGCAGTGAAAACAGAGTTATTACAGGTGGCTTTGACATGAAGTGATATTCATATGTTTCCGTGATTCAGATATTTGTAGTTATTGTTTTGTTTTTTTCCTAGTTTTCCTCTCGTGTGATCGAACCCACACGCAGTTGTATGTAAAGATATGCTGCTTAGTGAAGCATTTACTAGTCTATCTTTTTTGTATTAGTGAATGAAGGTTTAATCGGTCTATAGCTGTTATTTTCAGACGAGTCGTGGTTCCATTTAAATTGTCATGTAAACGCAGACGCTCGAAACAGTCGCCATTGATGTTCTGAAAATCGGCATGGTGTTCATGAAATCATTCATTATGTTAGGGAAAGTCGGAGTTTGATGTGCTGTTAGCACAAGGCGAATAATCGGTCCGATTTTTTACGAGCAGACAGTAAGTGCGGCTGAGATATATCGAAGCAAATCATGTTTTCCGGATGCAGTGCTTGTTTAGCTGAGGAAGAAGATATCTCCAGCATCTTCTGCAAGGTAAGATTTTATTATACAAGTTTTAGGAAATGGATTTTATAGCCGAGACTTAAAAAACAGCTTGAGCGAACAAGATTTATAAATAAAGCCTTGTATATAGTTCATAAACGCTGAACACAGTAAACCTCAGGACGTGGTTCATAACATTACTTTTTAACAGAATCGAACCCCAATCTGTTGGGTTTGTAGCAAGATTGCGTCATTTGAGATGCGGTGGAGGACATGAAAATCATTCAAAGAAGATGAATAAATAAGGAAATTGTTTTGCTGTAACTTACTGCTACATTATCTGTTTCATAGATAAATATTTGATATCACTGTACACACATTAATTTTTAAAATATTAAAGATGTAGGAAGACATATCTGGTTCGATCTGAGACAAAGATAACATGCCCAGTTTACATCTGTGAATATGTAGGGGCGGCAGCCAAGTGATATTTTCTTAACTTTCAAATCAGGTGAGTTAATATAGTACCTACTGAAATTTCGTATTACCGGTGAGAGTTGTTTCAGCATGGGCATCATAAATGGGGTAATGAAACCTTCACTAATCCAAAGACATACTCGCGTTCGTTTATACAAAATCTTAGCAAGACCTTCCGTTTGTTGTGGAAGAGCAGCTAAACACAGCGAAAAAATGACGAAAGCAGAATTGCAGCTAAAAAATAGTGAGATGAAGTGCATGAGCTATACAGCTGATATATTGTGTCGGATCGTAAATGAAATGACATTTCATTAGATTCCTGCACAAGTTCTTAGCGTTTTTGTTCCTCACCACAACACTCCGTGGTTAAGGAGATTGTTTATGGTTTGACATTTGTTAAGCAGACAGCGGATTTTGGGTCCTGATGCTGAACGTTAGGTGTACCGGTGCGTCAATTGCAGGGAGGCCATTGAACTTGTTGCTACGCTCCCTCCGTACCAAGAGGACTTAAATAAGTCCTCTTGCTCCGTACGCCAAGGGACGCGACTTCTTGTCGCTGTGTAGGGTCCAAAAATCAGCTATCTGGTTTTTAGGAATCCTGTGCTTGTAAATATGGCTTGAATTTTGCGGATTTGAAGAAAGTTTGTGCGATTTGTGGGCTAAAGAAGATGGAGTATTAAGTGGAGGAGGAAACGAACACTTTCGATATACTCTTTTCATTTAGTTTAGGCTAATAGACAGTGGTGACGCGTGATATTTTTTGTATGTAGGATATGAGATTGATGACTGATGACCAAGGCAGAAACTAATAATAATAATAATAATAATAATAATAATAATAATAATAATAATAATAATAATAATAATAATAATAATAGAGCATACGCAATTAATTTATTGCTATTGATATTTAATGGGATAAATGAGTTTTAAAATTAAAATAACGCCATCTAAGACGGTGCAATGAAATAAGAAAAAATGACTTAGTATATAAGGGGCCTTGGACAACAACAATCGAAAGATATTAAACATAGCCCACAGAGAATGTTTCTGTGTTTGTATGAAGTAATATCGGATGCTAAATTAACCGGTTTGTATAATTAATTATTATTTCACCATTGGAAAGTGTAGTTTCTCTAGATGGACATAATGCTATAATGTTATTACAGTAACTTCTGAGTGAATCGAGGACAGGTAAGATTAAAATAGCTTCTTATGCACAGAAAACTTAATAGGTTATTTTGTACATTCATTAAACTGTGGTTGCATGTAATAACAAATAAGAAACATGTTAAAGGAACTGTCATTGCACCAAATGAGTGCTCTCTGGACCAAAATGATCGCATTTTAATTATTTAAATACAATTTAAATTAAGTAACATATTAAACGATTTATCCTTATATCAAACACGAATGTTCTGTGGATCAAACGTCCTATTTTAATTATGTAATTACTTTATATTTATTTCTAACAGGTGCAGCAGAGCGCACGGGTACGGCTAGTTTTATTAATATATTTCGGTCTTTTATAAGATTCCTGTTACTTGCACAAGGGTCATTGCATCAAGACTTTTATGTCATGTTCTCATATTTTCTATAAATTACATTCATAAAATAATTCTTTATACATCCGTTGATTTTGAGGAATGCACACTGTTCAAGACTTTTTTAAAATAATTGTATATAGTGTTTTCTTGACAGTCCGGGACAAGTGCTTAAATACCTGATAGGCCTATATTTTCTTCACAGTTTTGAACCCTATAAGACAAAATGATGTCCATTTCGAGATAAATTATTTGTCTGTTAACTGTGCATTAAAGGCCTGTCTAACTTTGGTCAAGAATAAATCTTGTGTTAAAATTGAAAACTCAACTATACTTTTTTTTTTTGAAAGATGGGACATGACAGTTAAGCGGCAGAACTTAGAACTACAGTGCTATGTTGCCAATATGGACTACCACGCTGCCAGCTGATGGAAGGTATCAATTGACGTTACGATGGCTGACGTTAAAACATTCATTGACAATTGACGCAAAGGTAAGAAAACAATACAAAAATCGACACAGAATCAAAGACGAAACGTACCAATGCTAACATTGTGTTCACAATAAATGTCGCCAAGAGAGCTATTAAGCACTCGCCATGTGGGAACGGTAAGTTTGGCAACTCAACCGTTGTTACCATAGCAACAGGCCTACCACGCTATGTGACATTCAGTTGTTTTTCCGATCGCAACGCTCCTGTCATGTCCCATCTTAAAAAAAAAAAACAAGTATATCAACGGAGATGGCAGCTCCAAAGCCAATGCAATTGGTGCTATCGGCCATCAAGGATCTACAAGAGCGCAATGGTCCTACTCCATAGCAGATAGCAAAGTATGTCATGTCGCGCTACCCCGCTGATGCCAGCAAGCTGAAGACACGGCCTTGAAACGAGGAGTGGTGAATGGAATCCTGAGGACCGACAAGGGCCGCTACCAGCTCGAGGATCTGGAAGACGGGTCAGTGCACATGAGGTCACACAGACGTCGCCGGTCTCGTTCTGGACGCAGGCACAGGGACGGAGAACGTCGAAGCAGCTCCAGACGTAGGAAACGTCGCCACTCTAGCTCCGAACGCAGACACAGGAGGGGAGGACGTCGAAGCAGCTCTAGACGCAGGAGACGTCAAGTCCCCACACTGCCAGCTGCACAGAAGATACGACTGGACCCAAATTGAAGCGATCGCTCGCCGCCATCTTGGGGCGGACGGAAAGCAATGCTGATAGAACGCAATCGTAAAAGAAACTAAGATTTATTACTATACAACATAAAAACAACCAAACATGAGCCTAAGAGTAACAAGGATAAAGACAAATATAAATAGTAAAACGTAATTACCTGCATTCTTGTGGTATAACATCAAATAATCAAAGATATTAATTCTGCAACTATCAGTCAATAATCGTCGTCGTCTTTGTGACTTGGGGGTATTTATATTTACATAATTCATCATATCCGTAGGATGGGCTTCCTGAAATATATTTCAATAACCGAGTGAGAACATTAACTTAATCTTGCACATTGTGTGCATCTTGCGGTCGTGAAAAATAGCGGACGAAAAGTAATGCTGATAGAACGCAACCGCAAGTCACTAAGATTTATTACTATACCATAAAAAAACAACCAAATATAAGCTAAAAGAGTAACAAGGATAAAAACAAATATAAACAGTGAAACGTAATCACCTGCATTCCTATAGTAGTCTACAACAACAAATAATTGGAGAAACTGGAACTGTCAGTCAGTAATCGTCATCTTTGTGAACAACAAATATTAAGGTGTTATGCTAAAACTGTCAATTAAAAATTCTTGTCTTCGTGATTAGGCCTATTCATATTTACACAATTCATCAAATCTGTACCGATGGAGTTCCTGAAATATTTAATTAATCGAGTTAGGACATTAACTTAATCTTGCACACTGTATACATTTTGCTTAGGCCTAATAATAAATATTTAAATAAACAAGGAAATGCATCAACTGTTATTATTAAATCGAATATGTGCAAGAATGTCAAAATATTGTAACTAGGTCATATCTAGATAGTATGAAAATACTTAACCAGATTTATTTTACACTCACTTATTGATTCATAAATAAAATTGATTTAGAGAGATGCTGTCTAACTATCTTCTTGTGCAAAGCAATACTGGTGGTGAATTGATGGTATAAATTTATCGCGTTTAACAGCAGATAACCATTTACTGAGAAGCTCAGGCTTTTGCAATGGAAACCTAAAAAGAAAGTTTGCGCTTACTCCTATAAAACACTCTCTTCTATTAACACAATAAATATGTACTAATGTTCTCAGTCATTTTACAATATCCTAATACAATATATGTAACTAACTTACTTGTGAAAAGAAATTTCCGAATCCTTCTTACGTCGATTCGTACAGTTGTATGCGGCACAATTACTATGCACCATGATTCCACTTACGGAATTTATATAGGAGTACGATGAAAATAAATGATAAAAGAACACTATTTGTACAGTTGTATGCAGCACAAGAGCACACGATGGTTTCACTTATAACAAAGAAATATGATTAAAATTACTATTTGTATAGGTCTCATATGTAGCACAATAGTAGGCCTACACTGTGATTTCACGTATATCACAGGAGAACGATTCATTTAAACTATATAAACACTATATACACAAACTATTGATTAAATTAATACGCACTTACTCCTAACATATTCAATAATACTGAATAACCTTCTATGTTATTTCAAATTAGGCGGAGTCGTGATGTAAACATATTGTAGTCACATGACACTCACCCTCAAGATGGAGATGCGCGAAAGTGTTCAATTTTTGGCCGAGGAACAGCGCTCGTAGTGAGTCTAGGTTAAACTATAAAACGTCTTTGGGAGACGTCGCCACTCTAGATCCAAACGCAGACGCAGGAGTGGAGGGCGTCGGCGACGCAACTCTCCCACCCGCCAGCGAAGGCGCTCTCGCCGAAAGAATAACTCCAAATAGAAGTGGGTGTCAGCAGCAGAACTGAGTCAGCCATAGAACAAGTTGTGCTTGGATGTTGGTCTTATGTGACTGCACAACTAGCACCTACCTCCTCTGTTGGTTTTGGAAAAAGTTAAAGATTTTGTATTAGAGATCACAGATCCAATAAAATCTGATTTTATTAAAAAAATACTAATTCATTTCTATCTTCTATTCATCTCAAATAAAAACTTTTGTCGCAGCAAATAAACGATACGAACTTTTGCATCAAACCAATACATGAACTTAAAATGGAACCAATGCTGGAATATACGCAAAAGTGCCAAAATAAGAGACTCTTGTTAACAGCTGGCCTTCCATCAAGGCGGCCCGGATTGGATTCCCGGTGAGGTCATGGTGGAATTTGTGATGGACGAAACAGACGTTGAGGAAGGGTTTCTCGGAATACTCCCGTTTCCCTCTATCATTCCACCAACACTCTCGCTTCTCTCTTATTTCAGCTGTCGTCTGTAATAGTAAAAATAGACTGGGGTAGTGTCTGGGAGTATACTGGGGAGAGAACATCTAGAAGCTTGGAGACTGTTACTTTTAAGCGGTCCGACCACCCCCTCCTACCGCACTAACAGGTACGGTACCATTCAGCTGCAAAACATTTCCTGAACGGAAGTTATTGTATTGTGAGAGCGCAGCTGGATCAGTGAAAGTAGATGGTCAACGTCTTCAGTTTGTAGTGCAACGAACAATTCTGCTGTGTGTGGGTTCTTCTGTAGTGACGTCACTGAAGCCTCTAGTTGTTCTGTCCCCGGTGTAGTACGGGTTTCTAATGCTGATCTAGGTTTTAAGCCTCTAAGGGCTTGAGGCTCCGGATTCGTCACATTGTAGATGATGGAACTTTACCTGAAAGTCCCAGGAAGGATAGCCCAGTGTCGAATTCACGAATCCGTCGGACTTAGACAATATTCTAATAGAGTGCGTACAATGGGTCTAAACGACCTAAATGCAAGGATTCATCTCGGATCCAGCCTTCAGTCAATCAATAATTCTCAGGACAGTGTTGACAGGGAGATCACTCAAATTCCTATGTACAATATGGACGAGAAATCCCTTTACACTGAACTGATCTGGGTTCTATGAAGGAAAGAAGGAAGAAAATACCGGGAGATCGATCTGGGAACGCTGGTGGTGATAGCGGAAACAATACGCAACAGTACTCGTCCCACGAGTGCTTTTAGTGTGGAGGAGCGTTTGGCGACTTGTGTGTGGGTCCACGAACGTCGAATCACCGACAAATACAATGGAGGATATCCAGAATGACTTTGTGGTGCGTTTTGGAACGTGACATCCATCGTTATTACACTATGGGCTATTATTTATTTATTTAATCTGACAGGATTAAGGCCATAAGGCCTTCTCTTCCATCCTACCATATAGCACATATAAATACAAAAAAGAAATACAGACGCTGATGAAAATAATACAAATTAAATTAAAGCCCTATAGAGAGTCAACAGGGTCAAAAGAACACTATAGAGCTCTCATCGAGCTAATACAATAAAAAAAGAAAGAAAAAACAGAGATAGCAATGATGATAATAATAATACTAATAATAATAATAATAATAATAATAATAATAATAATAATAATAATAATTAGACTTCGTTGAATTGCCACACGCAGCATGCAATCAGGTTGCCGATGTACGGATGTATAGAGGAGGTGGGCGACCGCCCGGTCTCGTAGTATAAGCAGTTCATGTTAAGAGATGTGACCGATCCAAATAGATAGAGCAGCTACAGCTAATGTATACCTATGTACGCACTTGTTTTTGCATTACTGTGGTTGGAATAGTCAAAGCTTAACATTTGTTCAGTGCAGACAAGAATTCAATCAAACATACTACAATGAGAGTGTCGCTGTTCCAAACAATTGCCCCTGGAATACCCTTACCCCCGCAGCCAGTCTTGACCCGTTGGAAAACTTGGTTGGATGCTGTTAATTATTTTGCAGAATATTACGGCAAAATAATGGAGGTAATTGATGTATTGAATAGCACAGACAGTTCCGCTGTTGCAGCTGTAAAATGAATGCCTTCTGAACAGCTATTGGAAGATATTCTGTTCAGTGATTCTAATTTTAAAATCGTGTCCAAAAACATCACCCTGTTAGAATCGTCTAAAATACAACTCTCAGAAGCCCTTAATATAGTGGATAAAGTATCACAAACCGTTATCCAAAATAACAATTCACTAATTTCAGAAAAAGTGAAATGTAAGTTGGGAAACATTATTGCTAAAAATTCTCCAATTCACAACTTCGTATTATAAATGATGTGCTATCAGATCACGACAAGACGTGTGAAGTTGGTGTGCTAAAAAGTAGTGACTTCCCGTTCTTCAAATATGCACCTACTACATCGTATGATGTTGAACGTACATTTTCCCAATATAAAAACTGTTCAAGTGACCATCGGAGGAGGTTCACTTTGCAGTCGCTCAAAATGTACGTAACTCTTCGCTGTAATGTACATATTCAAGAATGATGTGAATATCTTACATTAAATTTTAAGAGTTAATATATCTCACTATAAAATAATTGTGAATTTACATGTTTAGACATTTCCTATTTCAATGATCATTCATTATATTTCTTGAATGCATGATACAGGTTTTATTGTAACCGCAGTATGCTGCTCAGTGTTTACATCAGAGGCATACTCCATCCATTGCACGTCCCCTTCTCATACAGTCTATACTGCGTGCATAGTAAACCTCACGATTCTCGTGGCAATTCCAGAAGTATAATAATAATAATAATAATAATAATAATAATAATAATAATAATAATAATAATAATAATAATAATAATAATAATAATAATAAATACATTACGTATTAATTGTCAATTTTACAACAGCATAGTTACAATATTTACTATATGTCATGGGTTAAGCCGAAGTTGCGCAACCTGATAGATGTTCAACAAGCAATTCCATGAACTAGAATGTGATTTTTTAATTTAAATTTGAATTTTGATGTTGTCCGACAGTCTCTGACATGGTCAGGGAGAGAGTTCCAGAGGCGTGGAATAGATATGCTGAAAAATGATGATGAGTAGAAGGATGTTCTTGCAGAGGAATAGAGAGAAGGTGCATGTTCCGGGTTCGAGGTAGTGAAATGTAAACAAAACGAGATGCTAGGTAAGAGGGTGTGGAGGTGTGGATGATTTTAAATAGTAATAAGAGAGAGTTGAAGAATCTTCTTTCTTTAAGTGGACTCCAAGACAACAATTCCAGTGACGGTGTTAAATGATCGAATTTTCTAATGTTACAAACGAAACGAACGCAGATATTGTGAACAGGCTGTAGTCTACGGGCAAGATCAGTATTTAGATTCGTGAATAGAGAATAGCAATAATCGAAGTGGGGCATCACTAAAGTTTGGATCAGGTTCTTTTTAAGGCTGAGAGGTAAAACGTTGGTTAAGTGTCTGAAAGGTCTGAAAGCTATTGTGAAAGAAGAGATACGGAAACACTACATATCAACAAAGAGCAGCTGAAAGACGCAGTTCTTGCAGCGTTTCAATGTATCACCCCTCTAATACGCTGTTACGGATGAACAATCGGACATGAAGGCGCATTAGGTCATGCTACGAACATGGAGGAACCCACACAGACTTTTGGGATGCATATACTTATGAGTTCTTTTAGGAATCTATAACCTGTCAATATTATATGTATTACTAGCCGTACCCGTGCGCTCCGCTGCACCCGTTAGAAATAAATATAAAGTAATTACATAATTAAAATAGGACATTTGATCCAGGGAACATTCGTGTTTGATATAAGGATAAATCGTTTATTATGTTACTCAATTTAAATTGTATTTGCATAATTAAAATGCGATCATTTTGATCCAGAGACCACTCATTTGGTCATAAAAATTATTTTAGGAAATACAGGAAACGAATGTACAGAATAGCCTATCAAGTTTTCTGTGCATAAGAAGCTATTTTAATCTTACCTGTCCTCGATTCACTCAGAAGTTACTGTAATAACATTATAGCATTATGTCCACCTAGAGAAATTACACTTTACAATGGTGAATTAATAATTAATTATACAAATCGGTTAATTTAGGTTCCGATATTACTTCACACAAACACAGAAACATTATCTGTAGGCTATCTTTCATAGCTTTCGATTGTTGCTGTCCAAGGCCAATTATAGACGAAGTCATTTGTTTTTTAATTCATTATACGGCCTTAGATGGCAGTTATTTTAATTTTAAAACTCATTTATCTCATTAAATATCAGTCCTATCAAAAATTTTCAAGGAATAAAACTTATCGCAAATTATTTTTAAAGAAACTTTTGTCATGTAACATTTTTCACGAAAATCAATAATAAGCGAGATATTTCGATTTATTTAATTCAGGCCCCCTTATAACCCCCCTTTTAAATAATGTATTTTGAATGCCATATAGCCTAAAATCTAAGTTACTATGAACTTAATTTATATTCAAATTTTCATCGAAATCGGTTCAGCCATTATCGCGTGAAAAGGTAACAGACAGACAGACAGACAGACAGACAGACAGACAGACATACAAACAAACAAAAATTTCAAAAAAGCGATTTTCGGTTTCAGGGTGATTAATTATATATGTTAGGACCAATTATTTTTGGAAAATCGAAAATTACCAGAAAAATTTCGGCTACAGATTTATTATTAGCATAGATTATTATTATTATCATTATTATTATTATTATTATTATTATTATTATTATTATTATTATTATTATTCATAGTGTCCTGTCCAAGGGTAGGTCTTTCACTGCAAATCCAGCATTCTCCAATCTTTCCTATTTTCCGCCTTTCTCTTAGTCTCCGCATATGATTCATGTATCTTATTGCTGTGTGGTTAGCACAATGATCCCCCCAGCCGTTATAGCTAGCATTCGCAACCGGATTTCGCTACCTATCGTAGCTCCCCAAGTGCATCACGATGCTGGGTGGGCACCGGTCCCATACACTGGCCGAAATTTCATGAGAAAATTTCTTCCCCCATGAGGACTCGAACCAGCGCGCATTCCGTAACGCGAGTCCTAGGCAGGATGCCTTAGACCACGACGCCACGGCGCGGGACTATAGGTACATATTTGGAAAAATTAAACATTTTTGCCAAATTTCACATCTTCTTCCCTTAAATTGTTTTTTTTTTTTTTTGTTAATGACCTGTCGTAGATAATATTAAAATGGATTTGAGGGAGGTAGGATATGATTGTAGGAATGGATTAATCTTGCTCAAGATAGGGACCGATGGCGAGCTTATGTGAAGGCGGCAATGAACCTCCGGGTTCTCTAAAAGCCATAAGCAAGTAAGTAATGATCAGGATACAAGGTTACGGTAGTTCATGTGAATATCTTTTGAATCAGGATGAAGAGTACAATCAATTTATGGAATAATATGTATGTCCCATTAAATAATAATAATAATAATAATAATAATAATAATAATAATAATAATAATAATAATAATAATAATATGAACAAGATTAATCCAGTCCCCACCATCATATCCCACCTCTCTGAAATCCATTTCAAAATTATCCTGCCATCTACGTCTCGGCCTCCGGCCTCCCAACTAACACTCTAGGCTATATGTTTTTCTGGATTCGCCCATGCGTGCTACATGCCCTGTCCATCTCAAATGTATGGATTTAATGTTTCTAATTATGTCAGGTGAAGAATACAATGCGTGCAGTTAATAATAATAACAACAACAATAATAATAATAATAATAATAATAATAATAATAATAATAATAATAATAATAAAAAATATGACTTTCTGTTACTTAGAATTTCTGATTTCTGTAACACTGTGTACTTGCGAACTACTCCAAATGGTAGGCTTTGGTCAACACAATAACGTAAATACATATATACTGTAGCTATTTTTAGAGATACTAAATTACGGTAGTTATGGGAGTATCCCAAAGGTTATAGGACTCTGTATACTTTTTTGTTATTTAACGGCGCTGTATCAACTACTAGATTATTTAGAGTCGATAAATTGATGATAGTGAGATGGTATTTGAGGAGATGAAGCCGAGGATTCGCCATAGATTACCTGGCATTCGCCTTACGTTTGGAGAAGACCTCGGAAAAACCCAACTGGTAATCAGTCCAACCGGGAATAGAACCCACACCCGAGCGCAACTCCGGATCAAAAGGCAAGTCCCTCTGCTGATTGAGCTACGCCGGTGGAGAAGTTTTATCATTATTATTTACAAAAAAATTACTAAAAATAAGAACATAATTGATAACATAACTGAAATTTTGCGAAACGCATGTTAAGTACAATAAAAAATTGTGTGACATTTTTATGACACCGATTATTTATAGCTTTCAGTAGCTTCTCCTGACAAGTTATGGATTAGTTAACTTAAAGTGAAAAGTGACTCCTCCTGTAATATGCTTCCATGTTTGATAGTGGCTGCGTCAGGATTACATAACCACTTCCGTTAATGCGTTTAATGTAGTTAAAGAGTTGCCGTAATCGGATGCCAGTGTCATGAATTTGGCTACTACGAAAATCGACAAACGTTTA